>NC_091307.1:34767482-34819982 GCF_038502225.1 Cherax quadricarinatus
GACGACCATGACTGAATACTTCCTAACATCCCTGTGACTCGTCTGAGTCTTCAGCTTCCAATTGTGACCCCTTGTTTCTGTGTCCCCTCTGGAACATCCTGTCTGTCCGCCTTATCTATTCCACGCAGTATTTTGTATGTCGTTATCATGTCTCCACTAACCCTCTTGTCCTCCAGTGTCGTCAGTCCGATTTCCCTCAACCTTTCTTCGTAGGACAATCCCCTGAGCTCTGGAACTAGCCTTGTTGCTAGACCAGGTGTGGGTTCCAAAATGGTGCTGCGTACTGCAGTGGGCCTGACGTACACGTGTGTGTGTGTGTGTGTGTGTGTGTGTGTGTGTGTGTGTGTGTGTGTTTGTGTGTGTATGCGAGCGAGAGAGAGAGAGAGAGAGAGAGAGAGAGAGAGAGAGAAATTACCCACGAGACCAGTACAATCTGGCTGACCAGAAACTAGGGTGCAATTACCGGACAGAAGATAGAGCCACCATTACTCCCTGCTCTGGAGGACCCACGTGGGTTTAGAGCCTACTGAATCACAATATATTTCACGTCTACTCATATACTTGAAAACAGGATCAACACTTCCGTCAGTATTCCTTATTTTTTTTTACATATGACGGCATCTGGGTCTGTGATGGTAGCACGTTTCGCTCAGGGCAGAGTTTTATAAAGTCCGACCCAACAAAACGTTGTCATAATGGCACGTTTTGTACCGTCAACACTCACACTTGTCAACACGACTCACACACAGCCATGATGGCTCATATTCAAGGTATCTGGCAGCTGCTGTATGACCCCATACGGGCTTAGTGCTCATTTTTTTATATAATCGTCATGGTAGTAAAGATACATGAAATATAAATATTTTACTTATTGAAATGTGTCACGTTTATATTTATGAAAAATAAATAATATTTATGGCCTTGTGAAGTAGCGACCATTTGTAACACTGACCAACATGAAGGACTGAGTAGAGTCAGGGAGTGCCAGGATAGTGCCAGGGAGAGTGCCAGGGAGGGAGAGTACCAGGGAGGGAAAGTGCCAGGGAAAGTGCCAGGGGGAGTGCCAGGGAGGGGGAGTGCCAGGGAGGGAGAGTGCCAGGGAGGGAGAGTGCCAGGGAGGGAGAGTGGATGCAAGAGATGAAGGAAGGTAAGAAGGGAGTTAGGAGAGATGAAAGGAGTGTAGGGAGAGATTCAAGAGGGGAGAATGTGAGAAGGGGAGAGTGAAGAAGGGAAGGTGAGGGGAGAGATTGAAGAAGAGAGAGGGGGAAGAGATTGAAGGAGAGAGAGAGGGGAAGAGATTGAAGGAGAGAGGGGGAAGAGATTGAAGGAGAGAGAGAGGGGGGAAGAGATTGAAGGAGAGAGAGAGGGGGGAAGAGATTGAAGGAGAGAGAGAGGGGGAAGAGATTGAAGGAGAGAGAGAGGGGGAAGAGATTGAAGGAGAGAGAGAGGGGGAAGAGATTGAAGGAGAGAGAGAGGGGGAAGAGATTGAAGGAGAGAGGGGGAAGAGATTGAAGGAGAGAGAGAGGGGGAAGAGATTGAAGGAGAGAGAGAAGGGGAAGAGATTGAAGGAGAGAGAGAAGGGGAAGAGATTGAAGGAGAGAGAGAGGGGGAAGAGATTGAAGGAGAGAGAGAGGGGGAAGAGATTGAAGGAGAGAGAGAGAGAAAAAAGAGACTGACGAAGAGACGAGAGAGACTGAGGAAGAGAGAAGGGAGAGACTTTAGAGAGAGGAGAGGCTGAAGAAGAGGGGAGATATTGAAGGGAGGGAATAAGGGGAGAGATTAAAGAAACGATTAGGGGAGGGAGTAAAGATGGGAGGGAGTGAGGGGAAAGATTAAAGAGGGAGTGGGGAGACTGATTGAAGAGTGAGAGGAGAGATTAAAGAAGTGAAAGAAGGGAAAGAATTGAAGTAGTGAGGGTAGAGATTGAAGAAGGGAGGGAAGGAAGAAATGACTGAGGGTAAAGAGTAAGGGAGGGAGAAAGGAAGAAATGAATGGAAAGAATGTTCCATTAAACCTGCAATAAAAGTAAGGGACAATGTTCCATTAGGTTTGTGGTGCAAATGGGACAGTGTTCCATTAAATTTCTTTGATATTTCGTTGATGCTGGCGAAGGGTACTTGATCCGAGGAACTAGATTTTCCCTCTCATGCCTCAGATCAATAATTATTTCTTCTCATTCACCAGCTATGTAACATCCAGGTTTACCACTTCAATGTGCATTTAATAAGGAGGCAGGGGAGGAGGAGGAGGAGGAGGAGGAGGAGGAGGAGGAGGAGGAGGCAGCATCTTCAATTTAAAGCCAAATTTCGGCATTAATGCTTTCACTGCTCGTCAGGTAGATGCTAAGTCACCGAGGTCAGGGTCCCTGACGTAGTTCTACGTCACGAGTTTAATTCGTTCAGATAAGCAGATCCGAGTAAATTGTATCCTAGATATGTGAATAAGTCTGTGGTGAATGTGCACAGTATAAAAAAAATCTTGCCTCATGCAATACATAATGGGAAAATTAAACTGATCTTATGCATTGTTTTATAATAGCAACTTTGAATTTTTTTTGGATGATTTTTATGGTTTTCTTGGGTGTTTCTTGGTATCATTTAATAGAATGTAAATAGAGATGATTTTGTTTGTTTTCAGGACTGGAAGTAACCTGAAATTGAGCTCAGAGTAGCAGAAATATTTGATTTTTGCCGATATTCCTGAGGGTGGGTAAGGCCTCCCTACAACCCCTAGTCTGTTTTATGGGTTTTTAATAAGTCTGATTCAATTATTGGGATCAAGCTTTCCTGATTATATTTTATTACCTGAGAAATAGGAAATTTTCTATTTTTGTGTGAATAAGAATTCAAAATTGAAGGCAACTAAAAGCACCCAGATTGGAATGAACCTGGAAGTCTGGACATTATTATTATAATCATGGGGAAGCACTAAACCCGTAGGGTTATACAGCTCCTGTGGGGGATGTGGAAGGTATTCAGGCTTAATTCGGGGAACTGGAACACGGATCCAATTTCCTAGATCAAGAGCCCCTGACCAACATCAAGGAACCTTCCTTGAGGGGGAAGCCTGGACAGACAGCAGCAGGTGGTGTAGGACTACACATAGGTATCAGCCAGTGTGGACGCACATCTCCGATACAGCAGGAAGGAGAGGCAGTTGCCAGCTTCAGGGAGTCCCTGAAGTCTAGAAAATACGGAAAAGTTGCCCATTATTACATGTTTGCTCTCACTGAGTGTATCCAAGTTTCTTAAGGATCTAGGCAAAATATTTATCAGGGCATCTAGGGATCCCAGGGTGGATAGCTTTATGTTCCAGCGATTCAGTGCTGTTGTGTCCAGGGTATACATCCCAGCTGTGAGGAGCTGGACGAGACTTACCAAGCAATTTTTGACAAATACATTGCAATCTGTACTTGTAATCTGTCCCTCCAGCCTCATGTTTGTTTCATCTCTGGACCATCAATATGTTTATGTCTCTTTCATCACATTACACAATATAATGTACCTAATTGTGAAATTATATAAAATAGGTTGGTAGAGGAAGTTCAATATTCAAACTACTTTTGGGAGAAATCCAAATATTTTTCTCTAAGAAGCGGAAGAGGAGGAAGAGAAAGATGGACGAGGATTAATGGGGAAGAGGAAGGTCGGGGATTAATGGGAATTAGGATTCGGTAAGTGCTGGTGATGGACTCAACTCTACGGACCTTCACCAGTCGATTAGAAGCTTAGCCAAGGAAGAAAAATCCACTTAGTTTCTTCCGTTCTTCTCTCACCCTCCCTCCCTCTCACCCTCTCACCCCTCCTCCTCCTCCCTCTCACCCTCCTCCCTCCTCCTCTCACCCTCCTCCTCTCACCTCCTCCTCCCTCTCACCTCCTCCCTCCTCTCACCCTCCTCTCCCTACCCTCTCATCTCCACCCTCTCCCTGCCATCCTCCTCCTCTCCACCCTCCCCTCCCCTCCTCCCTCTCACCCTCCTCCCTCCTCTCACCCTCCCTCCCTCCCTCCCTCTCACCCTCCCACCCTCCTCTCACCTCCTCCCCTCATACCATCCCTCCTCTCACCCTCCTCCACTCCCTCTCACCCTCCTCCACTCCCTCTCACCCTCCTCCACTCCCTCCCACCCTCCTCCCTCCTCCTCCCTCACCCCTCCCTCCTCCCTCTCACCCTCCCTCCCTCCCCTCCTCCCTCCCCCTCCCCTCTCTTCCCTCCTCCTCCCCTCCCTCACCCTCCTCCTCCTCCCTCTCACCCTCCTCTCACCCTCCTCCCTCCTCACCCTCCTCCCCTCTTACCATCCCCTCCCTCTCACCCTCTCACCCTCCTCTCCCACCTCTCATCCTCCCTGCCGCCCTCCATCGTCCTTCCCTCCCCGTCTCTCTCTCTCTCTCTCTCTCTCTCTCACCCCTTCTCTCTCCTCTCTCTCTCTCTCTCTCTCTCTCTCCCCTTCTCTCTCCTCTCTCTCTCTCTCTCTCTCTCCTCTCTCTCTCTCTCTCTCTCTCTCTCTCTCTCTCTCTCTCTCTCTCTCTCTCTCTCTCTCTCTCTCTCTCTCTCTCTCTCTCTCTCTCTCTCCCCCCTCTCTCTCTCTCCCCTCTCTCTCTCTCTCTCTCTCTCTCTCTCTCTCTCTCTCTCTCTCTCTCTCTCCCCTCTCTCTCTCTCTCTCCTCTCTCTCCTCCCTCCTCTCCTCCTCTCTCCCCTCCTCTCCTCCTCTCTCCCTCCTCCCTCTCCTCCTCCTCTCCTCCTCCTCCCTCCTCCCTCCCTCCTCTCTCCCTCTCTCTCCCTCCCCTCTCCTCCCCTCTCTCTCCTCTCCTCCTCTCTCCCTCCCTCTCTCTCTCCTCTCCTCCCTCCTCCCTCCCTCTCTCTCTCCCTCTCTCTCTCTCCTCTCTCTCTCCCTCCCCTCTCCCTCCCTCTCCCCTCTCTCTCCCCCTCTCCCTCTCCCCTCTCCCTCTCTCTCCTCTCTCTCCCCCTCTCTCTCTCTCTCTCCTCTCTCTCCTCCCTCTCTCCCGTCTCTCCTCCTCCCTCCCCTCCCCTCTTTCTCCTCCCTCCCCTACGCATCTTTCTCCCTCTCCTTCTCCCTCTTCTTCCTTTCCTCTCTCTCTCCTCCTTTCCTCTCTCTCCTCCTCCTCCTCCCCTCCTCCCCTCTCCCCTCCTCCTCCCCTCCTCCTCCCCTCTCCTCCTCCCCTCTCTCCTCTCCTCTCTCTCCCCTCCCTCCTCCTCCCCTCTCCCCTCCCTCCTTTCCCCTCTCCTCCCCTCCCTCCTCCCCTCCCCTCTCTCTCCCTCCCCTCCCTCCCCTCCCCCTCTCCTCCTCCCTCCTCCCTCCTTTCCCTCTATCTATCCCCTCTCTTTCCTCCCACCCTCCCTCCCTTCCTCTCTCTCCCTGAATTACTTCATCCTTAATGGAACATGGTTCACATCCTGCAGAGATGGGACTCCCCGCCCGGTCCTACCAGTTCCCAATTCTCCGCTTTCCGATTTTCAGTGAGTATAAATCCACTGCTAAAAGCAAGGTAGCCTGCGGTCACAGAGTCAACAAAGGTACATTACCTGCTGCCAGGAGGAAGCATGGCTCATTTATCCCGCAGCTGGTCTCCTCTCGTTCCCTGCAGCTCGCGAATCCATGCTCCCTGAATACTTGTGATAAATTGCCGATGAGGGAGGCCGAGCCGGTAGCAGTCTGGCTCCAGTCTCCAGAAAATAATTTGTTCGTCGTGATTTATTTCCTACCGAAGCGGCCGAGCGAGTGCGCTTCTCGATTTTAAAAATGCTGAAGTGTGTACTTGGCTAACAGCGCCCCGGACCTGCCGCCGTGCTTCTGACGAATGGTCCGCCCGGGTGGGGCTCGATACGGTGTAAGCTGTCAGTGGCTCTATAATCCACAAAAAGTGAAGACTCAATTAGCGCCAGCCTTGGACAGGTGGACAGTCGCTTAATTCTTACGGTCTGTAGGGCACTGCAGGCTATCAGCAGTCCCTCCATCGGGGGGGGGGGGTTGAAGGAAATCAGCAGTCCCTGTGTTGGGGGCTGAAGGCTATCAGCAGTCCCTCTGTCGGGGGCTGAAGGCTATCAGCAGTCCCTCTGTCGGGGGCTGAAGGCTATCAGCAGTATCTCCGTCGGGGGCTGAAGGTTATCAGCAGTATCTCCGTCGGGGAGCTGAAGGCTACCAGCAGTCACTCCGTCGGGGGCTGAAGGCTATCAGCAGCCCCCTCGTCGGAGAACTAAGGCTACCAGCAGCCCCTCCGTCGGGCAACTGAAGGCCACCAGCAGCCCCTCCTTCGGAGAACTGAAGGCTATCAGCACTCCCTCCATCGGGGGACTGAAGGCTACCAGCAGCCCCTCCGTCGGGGAATTGAAGGCTACCAGCAGCCCCTCTGTCGGGGAACTGAAGGCTACCAGCAGCCCCTCCGTCGGGGAACTGAAGGCCACCAGCAGCCCCTCCTTCGGGGAACTGAAGGATATCAGCACTCCCTCCATCGGGGGACTGAAGGCTATCAGCACTCCCTCCATCGGGGGACTGAAGGCTATCAGCACTCCCTCCATCGGGGGACTGAAGGCTATCAGTACTCCCTTTTTTCCCGTGATCCAACACTGGCACACATCACCCTTGCAGTGGTGGTGGGTATTAATAGGGTTGTGCCCAGGATTTAGAGACGCTTCCTCTTCTCCGGGAAGTGTGCCACTTTTCCTACAAGCGAGAGACACAGACCAAAACAGAGAGTTACCATTAAATTACCAATTGTGTGTGTGTGTGTGTGTGTGTGTGTGTGTGTGTGTGTGTGTGTGTGTGTGTGTGTGTGTGTGTGTGTGGGCGTGTGTGTCCGTATTATCACAAACTTAAGGTACTGACGGTCGTGGTGGCTGATGTTAACTTCAGCTCAGGATGGAGCAACTTACTACCGGCTAATATGAAGAGAAAGACATGTAGATGAACTAGTCTTCACTAGGACAGCATTCTCGCTATACGAAGAAATTTATTTATGATTTGATAAAGCTTTAAACAGTGCCAAAAAAATCACAGTAAAAACTTGTCTTCCAATTCCAGAAGAACCGGAACGAGGCCTTCCAGCCTCCAGGCGTGCCGGAACGAGGCCTTCCAGCCTCCAGACGTGCCGGAACGAGGCCTTCCAGCCTCCAGACGTGCCGGAACGAGGCCTTCCAGCCTCCAGACGTGCCGGAACGAGGCCTTCCAGCCTCCAGACGTGCCGGAACGAGGCCTTCCAGCCTCCAGACGGGCCGGAACGAGGCCTTCCAGCCTCCAGACGGGCCGGAACGAGGCCTTCCAGCCTCCAGACGGGCCGGAACGAGGCCTTCCAGCCTCCAGACGGGCCGGAACGAGGCCTTCCAGCCTCCAGACGGGCCGGAACGAGGCCTTCCAGCCTCCAGACGGGCCGGAACGAGGCCTTCCAGCCTCCAGACGGGCCGGAACGAGGCCTTCCAGCCTCCAGACGGGCCGGAACGAGGCCTTCCAGCCTCCAGACGGGCCGGAACGAGGCCTTCCAGCCTCCAGACGGGCCGGAACGAGGCCTTCCAGCCTCCAGACGGGCCGGAACGAGGCCTTCCAGCCTCCAGACGGGCCGGAACGAGGCCTTCCAGCCTCCAGACGGGCCGGAACGAGGCCTTCCAGCCTCCAGACGTGCCGGAACGAGGCCTTCCAGCCTCCAGACGTGCCGGAACGAGGCCTTCCAGCCTCCAGACGTGCCGGAACGAGGCCTTCCAGCCTCCAGACGTGCCGGAACGAGGCCTTCCAGCCTCCAGACGTGCCGGAACGAGGCCTTCCAGCCTCCAGACGTGCCGGAACGAGGCCTTCCAGCCTCCAGACGTGCCGGAACGAGGCCTTCCAGCCTCCAGACGTGCCGGAACGAGGCCTTCCAGCCTCCAGACGTGCCGGAACGAGGCCTTCCAGCCTCCAGACGTGCCGGAACGAGGCCTTCCAGCCTCCAGACGTGCCGGAACGAGGCCTTCCAGCCTCCAGACGTGCCGGAACGAGGCCTTCCAGCCTCCAGACGTGCCGGAACGAGGCCTTCCAGCCTCCAGACGTGCCGGAACGAGGCCTTCCAGCCTCCAGACGTGCCGGAACGAGGCCTTCCAGCCTCCAGACGTGCCGGAACGAGGCCTTCCAGCCTCCAGACGTGCCGGAACGAGGCCTTCCAGCCTCCAGATGCACTAGAACGAGGCCTTTTAACCTCCAGATGTGCTGAAGCGAGACCTTTTAGTTTCTACATGTGCTGAAACAAGACTACAATCTCCACATTTGATGGAATTTGGCCTGTTATTTCCCAGTTGTGCTGGAACGAGACCTGTCAAGCTGTCACAGCTACTGAACTCTGGTTGATCAGACCCTGATCCACAACGTGGCCTCGTCACAGACCCGGCCGCTGGGGCGTTGACCCCCGAAGCCCCCTATAGGTATACTCCAGGTATAGTGGAATACTTGGCGATATCCTCATCGCGCTACACGTCTCTCAGCTCAGGCTGACGCATTTCATTACCTCATGTATGGACCCTTTCGTTTGTTGCAACACTGCAATATACATAAATATCAAGTCGCATAGGGTACATGGAGGGTATTTCGGAGGTCAACGCCCCCGCGGCCCGGTCCATGACCAGGCAATTGTCAGCATAATAGTGGCATACAGATTTATTTTAAAAATTCAAGTGTGGTGGCGTGGCTTAGTACAGGCAGCTTGAGTGCAAGATTTAAAATCCTAGAAACCCATTTTTTCTCTGCCTCAGTGATGGACTGTGCTGCGATTTGTGACTTGGATCGAATTTAAGATGTTGTTTAGACAGTGATTGATCCTGATTACATGATTTGTAACATTGCAGTCAGTCCCACACGACAGCTGCATTAATTTATCTATTAATTTAACTGCATTAAGTTAACTGCATTAATTAAAGTTAGCTAAAAGCTGGTAATGATGGAGGCGTGTTATAATCATGCTATTTGTGATGTTTTGCCAGTGGTGCTGTTCCTCCCACATGATGTTTGTCTAGGAACCCAAGAACCTTGGCTTGTTTGTTCTGTTTTCCTTCTGAAAGCTGATGCCTGAAATATGATTTGTAAATAACTCTGGATGACCTGTTTATCGAAAGGTTTGTGGGTCACTGACCGCATCACTGGTTCTCTGGCCCAGGCCTTCTGGTTGCTAACCTGACCAGTCAGAATGTTTACACTATCAGTGCAATGTCAGCTCGTCAGCCCTACTCTTGAGGTATTGCCAGAAAGAACCCCTCAAGTGCCCTCTAAGACAGCAGCAAGTTGTTAATAACAGTAAGAAGCTAATGTCAGCTCTGAATAACAAAGTCTGCCGAAGTGATACCCTATCTCCGTCTCTCTTACCGCCACTTCTAATGGAGGTAAGAGACGGAGTGTAATATATGAAGGTGCAACATATCAGGATGCAACAGGAATGTGTAACACTATGGTGCAACATAGCAATATTTTGTTGAATGTTGAAGATAAAAGCCAAAACGGGTTCAGTAGTGTCCCAGGAGAAATATTTTGGCAGAGGAAAGTGCTCAGGTTGGGGAATACTTTGTACTTCCCTGCCTCCAGCCCCTGAAAGTAGGGACTAGCCCAGGCTATTCCCCCCCCCCCCAGGAAAGGGCGGACCACAGTGACCTCATCCCTTTAAAGTGGTCAGGAATGACGATAGCAGGTATCCCTTCCTGCATGTTTCAACCCAGCCCTAGCTTAAAGTTACTCACACTTACACCCATGAATGGCAACTAAGAGGGCATTTAGAGTATCAGAGTTTAAAAAAATATAGAAGAAAAAATCTTTGAGTATTGTCGAAACTAAGAGCTGCAGCTTCAACGGTGGTCGTTGGAGCTGCGTATCCTGGTCCACCAAGGAAGAGTATACGCAGTTCCTGGAAGCTTGAAGGCGTGGCTTTTGACACTGGGTCAAACTCTCTGATGTCTAACAGACAAATATACAGACAATATTATGATTTTACTGTTTTTTGTTTGCAAATAATGTCTTAGTGTACATTATATATGCTATCAAGGCTGAGGGACTGATTATTTCCTCTTCCAATAAGACGAGGTAATCAGGAAAATACAGTTTCCAGTATGTATTTTCCTTATTAAATTTGAAAACGTCACTGGTTGGCGATACTACTTAAAGATTCTCAGGTGTTGCACATGCGTCTTATTCCTCAAGTCACGACTTTGATAAGGCGAAACGTTCTGTCAATGTAAGCTGCTTTTGCAGCATTCCTTCTGTTTCATTAGCAGTATTCTCTCAGATTCAGGCTAAAGTCGCAAAGGTTTCGAACACTAACCCAAAAGGGTTCTTTCAGGTATACAGAAGTAAGATTAGGGACAAGATAGGCCCACTTAAGAGTAACTCAGGTCAGATCACTGACAGTGATGAGGAAATGTGAGAGCTTTTCAACACTTACTTCCTCTCAGTTTTTACTCAGGAAGATACTAGCGAAATTCCAGAAATAATAAATTATGTAGAACGGGATGATGATAAACTATGCACGATTGCGGTAACTAGTGACATAGTCCTCAGACAAATAGAGAAACTAAAACCTAACAATCCCCTGGCCCTGATGAACTGTTTACAAGGGTGTTAAAGGAATGTAAAGTGAAACTTAGCATACCTTTGGCTAATCTTTTCAATATATCACTACAAACTGGCATAGTGCCAGACAAGTGGAAAATGGCAAATGTAAAACCTATTTACATGGCAGGTGACAGGTCCTTAACTTCGAACTATAGACCAATAAGCTTTACCTCCATGGTTGGTAAATTTATGGAATCAGTAATTGCCGAAGCAATTTGTAGCCATCTTGAAAGGCATAAATTGGTTAATGAATCTCACCACGGTTTTGCAAAGGGGCGTTCCTGTCTTACGAATTTACTAACTTTCTCCACTAAGCTATTTGAGAAGGTAGATCATAGTATTGAATGTGATATTGTGTATAAGGACTTCAGTAAAGCTTTCGATAGAGTTCCATATCAGAGGCTGTTGAGAAAACTTAAGGCACAAGGAACAGAAGGATAAATTTTTTCCTGGGTAGAGGCATGGTTGACAAATAAGCAGCAGAGTGTTTGCATCAATGGGGAGAAATGAGAATGGGGGCACGTCACAAGCGGTGTTCCACAGGGGTCAGTGTTGGGTCCGTTGTTGTTCACAATTTACATAAACTACATAGACGAGGGAATAAATAGCGACATAAGTAAATTTGCTGATGACACCAAAATAGGCCATCCAGTTCATTCTAATAAGGACATTAGAGCACTCCAGGATGATTTGAATAGACTGATGCAGTGGTCGGAGAAGTGGCAGATGCAGTTTAATATTGACAAATGCAAAGTTCTAAATGTTGGACAGGAAAATAACCATGCCACATATAAACTAAATAATGTAGATCTTAATATTACGGACTGCAAAAAGGATTTAGGAGTTCTGGTTAGTAGTAATCTGAAACCAAGACAACAGTGCATTAGTGTTCGCAATAAAGTTAACAGAATCCTTGGCTTCATAGCAAGAAATATAAATAATAGAAGTCCTCAGGTTGTTCTTCAACTCTATATATCTTTGGTTAGGCCTCATTTAGATTATGCTGCACAGTTCTGTTCACCGTATTACAGAATGGATATAAATGCTCTGGAAAACGTACAAAGGAGGATGACAAAGTTGATATGATTGAGGTGTATAAATGGAAAACAGAAATTAAGGGGATGTAAACAGCGTGCTAAAATTATCTAGCCAAGACAGGACTCGCAGCAATAGTTTTAAACTGGAAAAATTCAGATTCAGGAAGGATATAGGAAAGCACTGGTTTGGTAATAGAGTTGTAGATGAGTGGAACAAACTCCCGAGTACCGTCATAGAAGCTAAGACGTTTTGTAGTTTTAAAAATAGGTTGGATAAATACACGATTGGGTGTGGGCGAGTGAGAGTTGGACCTGACTAGCTTGTGCTACTAGGTCGGATGCCGTGCTCCTCCCTTAAGTGAATGTGACTGGCCTGAGTAGGTCAGGCCGGTGGGAGAATTGGATCTGCCTCGCATGGGCCAGTAGGCCTGCTGTAGTGTTCCTTGTTTCTTATGTTCTTAAATTTTCCCTGGGTTGCTAGGACAGGAATGAAGGTAGCAATGGTTGCCAATATGACATTTTTCAAAGCAGTTTTATCTGTCCAGACCTCTTATGTTCCTAAATAGTTATAACTATAACCATAATTTTTAAAGGGATGGACCGGTAAGCCAGTGAAAGGCCTCTATCAGATGACCAAAAGCCTCAAGAGCGAGTCATCTGACTAAGGCCCGCGTCAGGAAACGCTTGTTCTGTTTCCTGACGAACCTTACCTAACCTAACCTTCCAAACAGGGAAATTAGATCAAACAAAACTGACTAAATTGGTAAAAAAAAAAAAACATTAAAGTATCTCATAGGTCAAAAAGAGAAGCATTCAAAAGGGAAATGGGCAATTAAGAAATCAATTCGATTAAAATGAGAAAAAAAGGAATAAAAATAAAGAGAGATTATGAGATTAAAGTTACAAGGGATTCGAAGATTAACCCATAAGGTTTCTTTCAGGTATATAGGCCTAAGGATAGGGACAAGATAGACCCACTCAGAAGTTACTCTGGTCAGCTCACTGACAGTGACAGAATCGCGTAGAATTTTTAACACTTATTTCCATTAGGTTTTATTCAGGAAAATATCAGTGAAATTCCAAACTTAACAAATTATGTAGAACAGGAAGAAATAATACACACGATCAGAGTCACTAGTTATGTGGTTCTCAATCAAATAAATTAAAACCTAACAAATCCCCGGGTTCTGATGAGCTGTTCGCAAGGATTTTAAAGGACAGTAAGGAGGAACTTAGCAAACCTTTGGCTAGTCTATTCAACATATCACTACACACTGGCATAATGCCAGCTAAGTGGACAATGGCAAATGTGATAGCTGTCTACAAAGCAGGAACTATAGACCAACTATAGAATCAATAACTGCAGAGGTTATTCGAAGCACCTCTGAAAGAAACTGATTAATGAATCTCAGCACGATTTTACAAAGGGGCGTTCCTGCCTTACGAATTTAACCTTGTTTTCACTAAGGTATTTGAAGAGGTAGATCATGGTAATGAATATGATATTTTGTATTTGGACCTCAGTAAGGCTTTTGATAAGAATTTCACATTAGAGGTTACGGAGGAGAGTAGAGGAACGCTGCACAGGAGAAATTTTTTCCTGGATAGAGGTGTGAGTGACATGTGATTGGGTTTGCATAAACGGGGAGAAATCAGAGTGAGGACGCTTCACAAGCGGTGTTCCACAGGGGTCAGTACTGAGCTCTTTGTTGTTTGTTAACAGTTTACATAAGCGACATAGATGAGGAAATAGCGACATAAACAAGTTTTCTGATGACACCAAAATAGGCCGTCGAATTAATTCTGACAAGGGCACTAGAGCGCTGCAAGAAGACCTAAATAGACTAATGCAATGGTCACAAAAGTGGCAGATACTGTTTAATATAGGAAAATGCAAAGTTCTAAGCCTTGGAAAGAAAAATCACCATGACACTTGTAAACTAAGTAATGTAGATCTTAATATCACTGACTGCGAAAAAGATTTAGGAGTTCTGGTTAGCAGTAATCTAAATCCAAGACAACAGTACATAAGTGTTCGCTATAAAGCGAACAGAATCCTTGGCTTCATATCAAGAAGTACAAATAGAATTCCTCAGGTTGTTCTTCAAATTTATATATCTTTAGTTAAGCCTCATACAGATTATACTGCACAGTTTTGGTCACCGTATTACACAATGAATAAAAATGCTCTGGAAAACGTACAAAGATGGATGACCAAGTTGATCCCGAGTATCAGAAATCTAAATACAATTAGCGTTTATAACTAGAAAACAGGAATAAATAAAGGAGATGTAAATAATGAGCTAAAAATATTAAGACAGGACTTGCAACAATGGGTTCAAGTTGGAAAAAATAAGATTTAGAAAGGATATAAGAAAGGTTTGGTAACAGTGGTGGACGAGTGGAACAAACTCCTGATTAACGTCACTGAAGCTAAAACATTGTGTGACCTTAAAAATAGGTTAGACATATACATGAGTGGGTGTGAGTGAGTTGGATCTGATAAATGAGATTTATGCAACCTCTGGATATCCTTATTTTGGAATTGGTTCAGTCACACAGGGGCTTCTTCAGTCCAATGCAGAAAAATATGGAAGATGAACAGTTTGAGGCAATCAGTCCCTCAGCCTGGTGTTGATGCTGCACAAAAGTGCAGCATATTTGCAGATGAGGATGTCAGACGAGGTGGAGTAGTGGTAAGCTTCGTTCACTGGTCACTTCGCTTACCATAATTCTACCTCGTCTGTCAACAATACATAAGCTCCATCTACGAAAATATACTACACTTTTGACTAGATTGATGGACTGAACACATCAACTCCAGGCTGAGGGACTGATTACCTGAAATTCTTTATCTTTCATGTTTTTCTACACTGGACTGAAGAAATCACTGATTTCCAAAATAAAAAATACCTAAATACCAAAATAAAGATACCTAACTTATGGGTTTTGTAAACCTTTAACTCACGCGAGCTGAACCTGCCTAGCTTGGGCCAGTAGGCCTGTTGTTCTTTCTTGTGTTTCAGATCTAGCAATTCTGCAGTTCCATTAAAAACATTCTTTCAGAACCAGCATTCCTTCACTAGCATCAGCAGCACTCTCTCAGCTAGGACATTTCTTCAGTAGCATCAGCAGCACTCTCTCAGGTAGGGCATTCCTTCAGTAGCATCAGCAGCACTCAGGAAATTCCTTCAGTAGCGTCAGCAGCACTCTCAGCTAGGACATTCCTTCAGCAGCATCAGCAGTACTCTCAGCTAGGACATTCCATCAGTAGCATCAGCAGCACTCTTTCAGCTAGGACATTCCTTCAGTAGCATCAGCAGTACTCTCAGCTAGGACATTCCTTCAGTAGCATCAGCAGTACTCTCTCAGGTAGGACATTCCTTCAGTAGCATCAGCAGTACTCTCAGCTAGGACATTCCTTCAGTAGCATCAGCAGTACTCTCTCAGGTAGGACATTCCTTCAGTAGCATCAGCAGTACTCTCAGCTAGGACATTCCTTCAGTAGCATCAGCAGTACTCTCAGCTAGGACATTCCTTCAGTAGCATCAGCAGTACTCTCTCAGCTAGGACATTCCTTCAGTAGCATCAGCAGTACTCTCAGCTAGGACATTCCTTCAGTAGCATCAGCAGTACTCTCTCAGGTAGGACATTCCTTCAGTTGCATCAGCAGTACTCTCAGCTAGGACATTCCTTCAGTAGCATCAGCAGAACTCTCTCAGGTAGGACATTCCTTCAGTAGCATCAGCAGTACTCTCAGCTAGGACATTCCTTCAGTAGCATCAGCAGTACTCTCAGCTAGGACATTCCTTCAGTAGCATCAGCAGTACTCTCTCAGCTAGGACATTCCTTCAGTAGCATCAGCAGTACTCTCAGCTAGGACATTCCTTCAGTAGCATCAGCAGTACTCTCTCAGCTAGGACATTCCTTCAGTAGCATCAGCAGTACTCTCAGCTAGGACATTCCTTCAGTAGCATCAGCAGTACTCTCTCAGGTAGGACATTCCTTCAGTAGCATCAGCAGCTCTCTCTCAGCTAGGACATTCCTTCAGTAGCGTCAGCAGTATTTTCAGCTAGGACATTCCTTCAGTATCATCAGCAGCACTCTCTCAGCTAGGACATTCCTTCAGTAGCATCAGTACTCTCTCAGGTAGGACATTCCTTCAGTAGCATCAGCAGTACTCTCAGCTAGGACATTCCTTCAGTAGCATCAGCAGTACTCTCAGCTAGGACATTCCTTCAGTAGCATCAGCAGTACTCTCTCAGCTAGGACATTCCTTCAGTAGCATCAGCAGTACTCTCAGCTAGGACATTCCTTCAGTAGCATCAGCAGTACTCTCAGCTAGGACATTCCTTCAGTAGCATCAGCAGTACTCTCTCAGCTAGGATATTCCTTCAGTAGCATCAGCAGTACTCTCAGCTAGGACATTCCTTCAGTAGCATCAGCAGCTCTCTCTCAGCTAGGACATTCCTTCAGTAGCGTCAGCAGTATTTTCAGCTAGGACATTCCTTCAGTATCATCAGCAGCACTCTCTCAGCTAGGACATTCCTTCAGTAGCATCAGCAGTACTCTCAGCTAGGACATTCCTTTAGCAGAATCAGTACTTCCTCAGCTAGGACATTCCTTCAGAAGCATCAGCAGTACTCTCAGCTAGGACATTCCTTCAGTAGTATCAGCAGCACTCTCAGCAACGATATTCCTTCAGTAGCATCAGCATTACTCTCTCAGGTAGGACATTCCTTCAGTAGCATCAGCAGCTCTCTCTCAGCTAGGACATTCCTTCAGTAGCGTCAGCAGTATTTTCAGCTAGGACATTCCTTCAGTATCATCAGCAGCACTCTCTCAGCTAGGACATTCCTTCAGTAGCATCAGTACTCTCTCAGGTAGGACATTCCTTCAGTAGCATCAGCAGTACTCTCAGCTAGGACATTCCTTCAGTAGCATCAGCAGTACTCTCAGCTAGGACATTCCTTCAGTAGCATCAGCAGTACTCTCTCAGCTAGGACATTCCTTCAGTAGCATCAGCAGTACTCTCAGCTAGGACATTCCTTCAGTAGCATCAGCAGTACTCTCAGCTAGGACATTCCTTCAGTAGCATCAGCAGTACTCTCTCAGCTAGGATATTCCTTCAGTAGCATCAGCAGTACTCTCAGCTAGGACATTCCTTCAGTAGCATCAGCAGCTCTCTCTCAGCTAGGACATTCCTTCAGTAGCGTCAGCAGTATTTTCAGCTAGGACATTCCTTCAGTATCATCAGCAGCACTCTCTCAGCTAGGACATTCCTTCAGTAGCATCAGCAGTACTCTCAGCTAGGACATTCCTTTAGCAGAATCAGTACTTCCTCAGCTAGGACATTCCTTCAGAAGCATCAGCAGTACTCTCAGCTAGGACATTCCTTCAGTAGTATCAGCAGCACTCTCAGCAACGATATTCCTTCAGTAGCATCAGCAGTACTCTCAAATAGGACATTCCTTCGGTAGCATCAGCAGTACTTTCAGCTAGGACGTTCCTTCAGTAGCATCAGCAGCACTCTCTCAGCTCGGACATTCCTTCAGTACCATCAGCAGTACTCTCTCAGCTAGGACATTCCTTCAGTAGCATCTGCAGTACTGTCAGCAGAGACATTCCTTCAGCAGCATCAGCAGTACTCTCAGCTAGAACATTCCTTCAGTAGCATCAGCAGTACTCTCTCAGGTAGGACATTCCTTCAGTAGCATCAGCAGCTCTCTCTCAGCTAGGACATTCCTTCAGTAGCGTCAGCAGTATTTTCAGCTAGGACATTCCTTCAGTATCATCAGTAGCACTCTCTCAGCTAGGACATTCCTTTAGTAGCATCAGCAGTACTCTCTCAGGTAGGACATTCCTTCAGTAGCATCAGCAGTACTCTCAGCTAGGACATTCCTTCAGTAGCATCAGCAGTACTCTCTCAGGTAGGACATTCCTTCAGTAGCATCAGCAGCTCTCTCTTAGCTAGGACATTCCTTCAGTAGCGTCAGCAGTATTTTCAGCTAGGACATTCCTTCAGTATCATCAGTAGCACTCTCTCAGCTAGGACATTCCTTCAGTAGCATCTGCAGTACTGTCAGCAGAGACATTCCTTCAGCAGCATCAGCAGTACTCTCTCAGGTAGGATATTCCTTCAGTAGCATCAACAGTACTCTCAGCTAGGACATTCCTTCAGTAGCATCAGCAGTACTCTCTCAGACAGGACATACCTTCAGTATCATCAGCAGTACTCTCAGCTATGACTTTCCTTCAGTAGCATCTGCAGTACTGTCAGCAGAGACATTCCTTCAGCAGCATCAGCAGTACTCTCTCAGGTAGGATATTCCTTCAGTATCATCAGTACTCTCAGCTAGGACATTCCTTCAGCAGCATCAGCAGTACTCTCAGCTAGGACATTCCTTCAGTAGCATCAGCAGTACTCTCAGCTGGGACATTCCTTCAGTAGCATCAGCAGTACTCTCAGCTACGACATTCCTTCAGTAGCATCAGCAGTACTCTCAGCTAGGGCATTCCTTCAGCAGCATCAGCAGTACTCTCAGCTAGGACATTCCTTCAGTAGCATGAGCAGTACTCTCAGCTACGACATTCCTTCAGTAGCATCAGCAGTACTCTCAGCTAGGACATTCCTTCAGTAGCATGAGCAGTACTCTCAGCTACGACATTCCTTCAGTAGCATCAGCAGCACTCTCTCAGCTCGGACATTCCTTCAGCACCATCAGCAGCACTCTCTCAGCTCGGACATTCCTTCAGCACCATCAGCAGCACTCTCTCAGCTCGGACATTCCTTCAGTATCATCAGTAGCACTCTCTCAGCTAGGACATTCCTTCAGTAGCAACTGCAGTACTGTCAGCAGAGACATTCCTTCAGCAGCATCAGCAGTACTCTCTCAGGTAGGATATTCCTTCAGTAGCATCAGCAGTACTCTCAGATAGGACATTCCTTCAGCAGCATCAGCAGTACTCTCAGATAGGACATTCCTTCAGTAGCATCAACAGTACTCTCAACTAGGACATTCCTTCAGTAGCATCAGCAGTACTCTCAGCTAGGACATTCCTTCAGTAGCATCAGCAGTACTCTCAGCTAGGACATTCCTTCAGTAGCATCAGCAGTACTCTCAGCTAGGACATTCCTTCAGTAGCATCAGCAGTACTCTCAGCTAGGACATTCCTTCAGTAGCATCAGCAGTACTCTCAGCTAGGACATTCCTTCAGTAGCATCAGCAGTACTCTCAGGTAGGACATTCCTTCAGTAGCATCAGCAGTACTCTCAGCTAGGACATTCCTTCAGTAGCATCAGCAGTACTCTCAACTAGGACATTCCTTCAGTAGCATCAGCAGTACTCTCAGCTAGGATATTCCTTCAGTAGCATCAGCAGTACTCTCAACTAGGACATTCCTTCAGTAGCATCAGCAGTACTCTCAGCTAGAATATTCCTTCAGTAGCATCAGCAGTACTCTCAACTAGGACATTCCTTCAGTAGCATCAGCAGTACTCTCAGCTAGGTCATTCTTTCAGTAGCATCAGCAGTACTCTCAACTAGAACATTCCTTCAGTAACATCAGCAGTACTCTCAGCTAGAATATTCCTTCAGTAGCATCAGCAGTACTCTCAACTAGGACATTCCTTCAGTAGCATCAGCAGTACTCTCAGCTAGGACATTCCTTCAGTAGCATCAGCAGTACTTTCAACTAGGACATTCCTTCAGTAGCATCAGCAGTACTCTCGGCTAGAATATTCCTTCAGTAGCATCAGCAGTACTCTCGGCTAGAATATTCCTTCAGTAGCACGAACAGTACAGTGTACCTTCAAACTCGGCTGTCCTTCTGTTTACTCTGTTTACCATGTCTCTAAGAAGAGTTACTGTAACTAAGATTTCCAGCATGTTGTCGGGGATGTTTTTACTTACAACAGCTTGAGGTGTCACATCATTAACCTGAGCATGTGTCAGGAAAGCAACATTAACCTGAGCATGTGCTCAGGAAAGCAACATTAACCTGAGCATGTGCTCAGGAAAGCAACATTAACCTGAGCATGTGCTCAGGAAAGCAACATTAACCTGAGCATGTGTCAGGAAAGCAACATTAACCTGAGCATGTGCTCAGGAAAGCAACATTAACCTGAGCATGTGCTCAGGAAAGCAACATTAACCTGAGCATGTGCTCAGGAAAGCAACATTAACCTGAGCATGTGCTCAGGAAAGCAACATTAACCTGAGCATGTGCTCAGGAAAGCAAAGTGATCACTTCATCCCGCATGAAACAGTAGTTTAATATGCACTTCTGTGTTGTGCTTTGAGTTGCAGAGCAAGAAACAAAAATTGCAGAGGTGACGACGGCTCTTGTTAGTTGCCAGGTGGCATAATTACTTGTGTCGTCCGGGGGTCACCGTCTATGTCGACCTGTCCCAGATGATGAGCCACGGGCAGTATTATCAGTCTCCTGTCAAACACAGTATTATCAGTCTCCTGTCACACACAGTATTATCAGTCTCCTGTCACACACAGTATTATCAGTCTCCTGGCGCACACAGTATTATCAGTCTCCTGTCACACACAGTATTATCAGTCTCCTGGCACACACAGTATTATCAGTCTCCTGTCACACACAGTATTATCAGTCTCCTGTCACACACAGTATTATCAGTCTCCTGTCACACACAGTATTATCAGTCTCCTGGCGCACACAGTATTATCAGTCTCCTGGCACACACAGTATTATCAGTCTCCTGGCACACACACAGTATTATCAGTCTCCTGGCGCACACAGTATTATCAGTCTCCTGGCGCACACAGTATTATCAGTCTCCTGTCACACACACAGTATTATCAGTCTCCTGTCACACACACAGTATTATCAGTCTCCTGGCACACACAGAATTATCAGTCTCCTGGCACACACAGTATTATCAGTCTCCTGGCACACACAGTATTATCAGTCTCCTGGCACACACAGTATTATCAGTCTCCTGGCACACACAGTATTATCAGTCTCCTGGCACACACAGTATTATCAGTCTCCTGGCACACACAGTATTATCAGTCTCCTGGCACACACAGTATTATCAGTCTCCTGGCACACAGACAGTATTATCAGTCTCCTGGCACACAGACAGTATTATCAGTCTCCTGGCACACAGACAGTATTATCAGTCTCCTGGCACACAGACAGTATTATCAGTCTCCTGGCACACAGACAGTATTATCAGTCTCCTGGCACACAGACAGTATTATCAGTCTCCTGGCACACAGACAGTATTATCAGTCTCCTGGCACACAGACAGTATTATCAGTCTCCTGGCACACAGACAGTATTATCAGTCTCCTGGCACACAGACAGTATTATCAGTCTCCTGGCACACAGACAGTATTATCAGTCTCCTGGCACACAGACAGTATTATCAGTCTCCTGGCACACAGACAGTATTATCAGTCTCCTGGCACACAGACAGTATTATCAGTCTCCTGGCACACAGACAGTATTATCAGTCTCCTGGCACACAGACAGTATTATCAGTCTCCTGGCACACAGACAGTATTATCAGTCTCCTGGCACACAGACAGTATTATCAGTCTCCTGGCACACAGACAGTATTATCAGTCTCCTGGCACACAGACAGTATTATCAGTCTCCTGGCACACAGACAGTATTATCAGTCTCCTGGCACACAGACAGTATTATCAGTCTCCTGGCACACAGACAGTATTATCAGTCTCCTGGCACACAGACAGTATTATCAGTCTCCTGGCACACAGACAGTATTATCAGTCTCCTGGCACACACACAGTATTATCAGACTCCTGACACACACACAGTATTATCAGACTCCTGACACACACACAGTATTATCAGACTCCTGGCACACACACAGTATTATCAGACTCCTGACACACACACAGTATTATCAGACTCCTGACACACACACACAGTATTATCAGACTCCTGACACACACACACAGTATTATCAGACTCCTGGCACACACACAGTATTATCAGACTCCTGACACACACACAGTATTATCAGACTCCTGGCACACACACAGTATTATCAGACTCCTGACACACACACAGTATTATCAGACTCCTGACACACACACAGTATTATCAGACTCCTGGCACACACACACAGTATTATCAGACTCCTGGCACACACACAGTATTATCAGACTCCTGGCACACACACAGTATTATCAGACTCCTGGCACACACACAGTATTATCAGACTCCTGGCACACACACAGTATTATCAGACTCCTGACACACACACAGTATTATCAGACTCCTGACACACACACACAGTATTATCAGACTCCTGACACACACACAGTATTATCAGACTCCTGGCACACACACAGTATTATCAGACTCCTGGCACACACACAGTATTATCAGACTCCTGGCACACACACAGTATTATCAGACTCCTGACACACACACAGTATTATCAGACTCCTGACACACACACACAGTATTATCAGACTCCTGACACACACACAGTATTATCAGACTCCTGGCACACACACAGTATTATCAGACTCCTGGCACACACACAGTATTATCAGACTCCTGGCACACACACAGTATTATCAGACTCCTGGCACACACACAGTATTATCAGACTCCTGGCACACACACAGTATTATCAGACTCCTGACACACACACAGTATTATCAGACTCCTGACACACACACAGTATTATCAGACTCCTGGCACACACACAGTATTATCAGACTCCTGACACACACACAGTATTATCAGACTCCTGGCACACACACAGTATTATCAGACTCCTGACACACACACAGTATTATCAGACTCCTGACACACACACAGTATTATCAGACTCCTGACACACACACAGTATTATCAGACTCCTGACACACACACAGTATTATCAGACTCCTGACACACACACAGTATTATCAGACTCCTGACACACACACAGTATTATCAGACTCCTGACACACACACAGTATTATCAGACTCCTGACACACACACAGTATTATCAGACTCCTGACACACACACAGTATTATCAGACTCCTGACACACACACAGTATTATCAGACTCCTGACACACACACAGTATTATCAGACTCCTGACACACACACAGTATTATCAGACTCCTGACACACACACAGTATTATCAGACTCCTGACACACACACAGTATTATCAGACTCCTGACACACACACAGTATTATCAGACTCCTGGCACACACACAGTATTATCAGACTCCTGACACACACACAGTATTATCAGACTCCTGACACACGCACAGTATTATCAGACTCCTGACACACACACAGTATTATCAGACTCCTGGCACACACACAGTATTATCAGACTCCTGACACACACACAGTATTATCAGACTCCTGGCACACACACACAGTATTATCAGACTCCTGACACACACACAGTATTATCAGACTCCTGGCACACACACACAGTATTATCAGACTCCTGGCACACACACAGTATTATCAGACTCCTGGCACACACACACAGTATTATCAGACTCCTGGCACACACACACAGTATTATCAGACTCCTGACACACACACAGTATTATCAGACTCCTGGCACACACACACAGTATTATCAGACTCCTGGCACACACACAGTATTATCAGACTCCTGACACACACACAGTATTATCAGACTCCTGACACACGCACAGTATTATCAGACTCCTGACACACACACAGTATTATCAGACTCCTGGCACACACACAGTATTATCAGACTCCTGACACACACACAGTATTATCAGACTCCTGGCACACACACACAGTATTATCAGACTCCTGGCACACACACAGTATTATCAGACTCCTGACACACACACAGTATTATCAGACTCCTGGCACACACACACAGTATTATCAGACTCCTGGCACACACACAGTATTATCAGACTCCTGGCACACACACAGTATTATCAGACTCCTGGCACACACACAGTATTATCAGACTCCTGGCACACACACACAGTATTATCAGACTCCTGACACACGCACAGTATTATCAGACTCCTGACACACACACAGTATTATCAGACTCCTGGCACACACACAGTATTATCAGACTCCTGACACACACACAGTATTATCAGACTCCTGGCACACACACACAGTATTATCAGACTCCTGGCACACACACAGTATTATCAGACTCCTGACACACACACAGTATTATCAGACTCCTGGCACACACACACAGTATTATCAGACTCCTGGCACACACACAGTATTATCAGACTCCTGGCACACACACAGTATTATCAGACTCCTGGCACACACACAGTATTATCAGACTCCTGGCACACACACAGTATTATCAGACTCCTGGCACATTTTCAGTGTTGTGTCACACAGAAAAGACTTCCACAAATGGGTAACATGATCTTATACTTCAAGTTACAGATAACATTGTTTTCCTAAGATACTGAACACTCACTGTTGTTCATAATTCTATCATTCATATCACACATAATTCTATCATTCATATACACAGTTTTTTATGTACGTAAGACAAACTTACAGTCAAATATGTAAAACCTAAAGTGACAGCTAAAACGTAAAAAAAAAGGCTTAATTTTTTTTTACATGGCATTATGGTTTCGAAAAAAAGTTAAATAAAACTATGTATACAGTTTCAAGAGTTACGTGGTGGAGCACAGGTGGCCAGAAGCCAGGAGCTGTGACTAGACTCCAGTAAGTAAACTCTGTACGGACCGTTGTCAGTGACAGTGAGTGAAGAAAGACTGGACACCAAGACCTATCAATCTTGCGCAAGTGGCTGGGTGCTTGTTAATGATCAACAAGCTGACGTGAATAATGGATGGTAAAACTGAAATAAAGGGGAATAACACGAGTGAGGAAGATAGAGAGGGAGAAGTGGGAACTATGGAGGCTCACTGAAACATGGATCTGAGATGATAATATACGTGATAAATAGTTTAAGACCGACAAGTAGAAGATTGAGACACTTATGAAATAGATAGGAATCTTTTTTGAAGAAACGTTTGGCCACACAGTGGCTTCATCAGTCCAATACAAATCAGAAGGGTGTAAGGAGGGGAGGAGTTTGAGGGAATCAGTCCCTCAGCCTGGAGTCGGTGTGTTCAATCCATCAATGCTGTAGAAAGTACAGCATAGGGCCGTAGACTTGTTTTGGACTGATGAAGCCACTGTGTGGTGAAACGTTTCTTCAACAAAGATTCCCATATGTTGCACAAGTGTCATGATAATATACATAAAGGATTGTATACATTCACAACTTAACAAAATATTCTTAGTCCTCGGAAGTTTGGCATCAGGCCAGGGGAAAAAAACTTGATGATGTTCTCACAAGGTGCTTGATTCTGTCTTTACTGCTCTAGAAAATAATAAATATCTAGAGGACTTTGTTGATCAAAATAAAGGTTTCGACACCGTAAACCCTAACATCTTGCAGCTAAAAGTAAGACATTAACGACTCGGAGGCCAATGTTCTTATATAAAACTCAACCCAGCCAACAGATGCCAGGATGCGACCAAGAGTGACACTGCCACATCAGCACAACCAACATGGGGATGCTACGGGGTAGTGTTCATGGTTAACTTGTATTCCTCAGCTTTATCAGTACCTAGTAAATGCCAACCAGGAGTTTAAACCAGTCCTTTCAGCAGACAACATTTATTTCTATTCTTGATGTTATTCTCCTCAAGGTATACACTGACTGCAAACTGAAATTCAAAACGTACACCAAACAAATGTTTAAGACAATTAACCAATTCCTATCAAAAATACGCTACTCTTTTCCTTTAATACCTACTTTACTTATGTCATGTATGCTTCGGGATCTACTACAACCTACGACACATCGTTACCCAGCAGAAAACAGCTGTTATTAATAATTTATTACTCCCCCCCACACACACACTCAAACACACACACAAACACAGATATGTTGTGTGTGCCACTTACCACAATCTTAACACGTCCCTGGAAACTGGGCAACTGCCTGAGGTATGGAAGAAGGCAAATGTAGTTCTAATTTTTAAAAAAGGAGACAGAAAAGAGGCACTAAACTATAGACCTTTGTCACTGACGTGTATAGTATGCAAAGTTATGGAGAAGATTATCAGGAGGAGAGTGGTGGAGCACCTGGAATGGAACAAGATTATAAACGCCAACCAGCACGGATTCATGGAAGGAAAATCCTGTGTCACAAACCTTCTGTGGTTTTATGATAAAGTAACAGAAGTAAGACACGAGAGAGAGGGGTGGGTTGATTGCATCTTCTTGAACTGCAAGAAGGCCTTTGACACCGTTCCTCACAAGAGATTAGTGCAGAAGTTAGAGGATCAGGCTCATATAACAGGAAGGGCACTGCAATGGATCAGAGAATACCTGACAGGGAGGCAACAACGAGTCATGGTACGTAATGATGTATCACAGTGGGCACCTGTGACGAGCGGGGTCCCACAGGGGTCGGTCCTAGGACCAGTGCTATTTTTGGTATATGTGAACGACATGATGGAAGGGTTAGACTCAGAAGTGTCCCTGTTCGCAGACGATGTGAAGTTAATGAGGAGAATTAAATCAGATGAGGACAGGGCAGGACTTCAAAGAGACCTAGACAGACTGGACACCTGGTCCAGCAACTGGCTTCTCGAATTTAATCCCGCTAAATGCAAAGTCATGAAGATAGGGGAAGGGCACAGAAGACCGCAGACAGAATATAGGCTAGGTGGCCAAAGACTGCAAACCTCGCTCAAGGAGAAAGATCTTGGAGTGAGTATAACACCGAGCATGTCTCCGGAAGCACACATCAACCAGATAACTGCTGCAGCATATGGGCGCCTGGCAAACCTGAGAACAGCGTTCCGATACCTTAATAAGGAATCGTTCAAGACACTGTACACCGTGTACGTCAGGACCATACTGGAATATGCAGCACCTGTTTGGAACCCGCGCTTGATAAAGCACGTCAAGAAACTAGAGAATGTGCAAAGGTTTGCGACAAGGTTAGTTCCAGAGCTAAGGGAAATGTCCTATGAAGAAAGGTTAAGGGAAATCGGCCTGACGACACTAGAGGACAGGAGGGTCAGGGGAGACATGATAACGACATATAAAATAGACAAGGTGAACAAAGACAGGATGTTCCAGGGAGGGGACACAGAAACAAGGGGTCACAATTGCAAGTTGAAGACTCGGATGAGTCAAAGGGATGTTAGGAAGTATTTTTTTCAGTTGTCAGGCAATGGAATAGCCTAGAAAGTGACGTAGTGGAGGCGGGAACCATACATAGTTTTAAGACGAGGTTTGATAAAGCTCATGGAGCAGGGAGAGAGAGGACCTAGTAGTAACCAGTGAAGAGGCGGGTCTAGGAGCTATGATTCGTCCCCTGCAACCACAAATAGGCGAGTACACTCACACTCAAACACAAACACACTCAAACACACACACAAACACACACACAATCACACACACAAACACACACACAAACACACACACAATCACACACACAATCACACACACAATCACACACACAATCACACACACAATCACACACACAATCACACACACAATCACACACACAATCACACACACAATCACACACACAATCACACACACAATCACACACACAATCACACACACAATCACACACACAATCACACACACAATCACACACACAATCACACACACAATCACACACACAATCACACACACAATCACACACACAATCACACACACAATCTCACACACAATCTCACACACAATCTCACACACAATCTCACACACAATCTCACACACAATCACACACACAATCACACACACAATCACACACACACACACACAAACACACACACACACAAACACACACAAACACAAACACAAACACACACAAACACAAACACAAACACACAAGCACACACACACAAGCACTTTCATAAAATACTACAAGGGCAATAAATATGAAATAAATATACCATGTTCTGACGAGCTCACTGGAAAAGTTTAAGTTTCTCACTGTTTAAGACACCATAAACAGTCACCCATCTGACAGTCTTAGCAACAATGAAATTATCGTAAATAATAGTGCTGATACAATTCACTGCCAAACGAAGTTTTCCACTATCAAGGCCACTGTTGTCTATGTTCAGTCAGAGTTAAATAATGACGCTGCTCAACACCATGTAGAATGTTTTACTTTCACTCCCAGGTTACGACCTCGGCAGTAACGTCGGGGTAGTGAAAGCAGCACTTACGTCAACGGCTACATCTTCATCGAATTCGAAAGGCGGAAACAAGAACTTTCAGTCGGGCACCAGGTGTTTTCCACTCATCCAGTGCATCAGTTTCTGACGTACGTTTCCGTGTGACGCACCTTTCCCTGTGACGCACCTTTCCCTGTGACGCACCTTTCCCTGTGACGTACCTTTCCCTGTGACGAACCTTTCCCTGTGACGCACCTTTCCCTGTGACGCACCTTTCCCTGTGACGCACCTTTCCCTGTGACGCACCTTTCCCCGTGACGCAACTTTCCCTGTGACGCAACTTTCCCTGTGACGCAACTTTCCCTGTGACGCAACTTTCCCTGTGACGCAACTTTCCCTGTGACGTACCTTTCCTTGTGACGTACGCTTCCGTGTGACGTACGCTTCCGTGTGACGTACGCTTCCGCGTGACCTACGTTTCCGTCTGACGTACGTTTTAAACGTACGTCTTGTAGCGTACAGCATATGAACTTTAGTCTTCTAACTTATGGTTTGAACTTACTTTTGTCATGTAGATTATCAAACGTACGTTTGGATAACGTATGACAAATAAAACCTGTTCTATAACGTATATCTCACAGTGTAAACTTTATACGCATGTCCACTTTTCTTACCAACACAAAATTTCAACGCTCACTTAAATGCCACTTGACCTGCGAAATTTTCCCGTAAATCCATGAATGGAGTTACGACGAGCGACTGACACTGACGGAAGGACTCACAAAACTAACACGAAGATACACAGTGTTCTTGAGAGGTGTTCCTGGCTTACCCTGGTCTGCCCAGCCACACACCTTCGGGGCCAATCAAAAGCCTAGAATGACGTAAGGGGCCAATCACAACGCAAGAATTTCCTTGTAACTGCCCACGTACCGCTTGTTGGCCCATCGTAACGCTCCTACGTGTGGCTGAGAACACTGTCAACATTCATAAACTATGATGGACAGTTTGAATATATGTTGCAAGGTGTATATCTTGAGATCACGGGATATATACTCCAAAAGGCTCTCGATATATACATGCATACGTACAAACATACCTGGAGAGGCTTTCGGGGGTTAATGCCCCCGCGACATGGTCTGTGACCATACATACATAAAATAACACGGTTCGATCTCCAGCCAGTTGCAGTATATATATATATATATATATATATATATATATATATATATATATATATATATATATATATATATATATATATACATATATATATATATATATATATATATATATGTCGTGCCGAATATGTAAAACTGGTCAATTAGCAAGAACTCATTTAAAATTAAGTCCTTTCTAAAATTTTCTCTTATACGTTTAAAGATATATTTTTTCATTAATGTTAATGTAAAAATTTATAATTTTGCACCAAAAGGAACTTAGAAAACTTACCTAACCTTATTATAACAAGAATAATTTATTTTAGCCTAACCCAACTAAATATATTTTAGATTTGTTTACAGTAATTTAATACTAAACAAACACAGTGAAATATATTTTTTTCATTAGGTTAAGAATGATTTTGGCGAAATTATTCCAAAAATTTTCGCTTGTCTTATATGGCAAGATGAGCGTTGCTATTTAAGCCAAGATCGCAAGTTCTGCCTATTCGGCACGATATATATATATATATATATATATATATATATATATCTATATATATATATATATATATATCTATATATATATATATATATATATATATATATATATATATATACATATATATATATATACATATATATATATATATATATATATATATATATATATATATATATATATATATATATATATATATGCATATATATATATATATATATATATGTCGTGCCGAATATGTAAAACTGGTCAATTAGCAAGAACTCATTTAAAATTAAGTCCTTTCTAAAATTTTCTCTTATACGTTTAAAGATATATTTTTTTCATTAATGTTAATGTAAAAAAAATTAATTTTGCACCAAAAGAATCTTAGAAAACTTACCTAACCTTATTATAAAAAGAACAATTAATTTTAGCCTAACCCAACTAAATACGTTTTAAATATGTTTACAGTAATTTAGTACTAAACAAACACAATCAAATATATTTTTTTTCGTTAGGTTCAGAATGATTTTGGCGAAATTATTGCATACACAAATTTTCACTTGTCCTATATGGCAAGATGAACGTTGCTATTTAAGCCAAGTTCGCAAGTTCTGCCTATTCGGCACGACATATATATATATATATATATATATATATATATATATATATATATATATATATATATATATATATATATATATATATATATATATATACATACATATATATATATATATATATATATATATATATATATATATATATATATATATATATATATATATATATATATATATATATATATATATATATATATATATATATATATTGCTATACTATCGCAGACAGGCGATCTTAACAAGACAAGACTCGTAATGACATGATTGCTAACACGCAATACCACTGGCGGGGCTTGAACCCGCTGTATAGAGTCGTAAAACTCCAGACCGAGGCTGTAGCCAGTGGACCAGCTGGCTACAATAAGATATGTCCAAATAGGTATATATAAACACCATAGGAAGGTTAGCATAGGCACCACTGTGACCACAAATGCAAGTTTTTACAGACGAATCTCCCGCCAGCGTGGCCGTGACGAACTCTGACTCAAGTCTCCTCAAAAGCTTCATCATGACTCACGAAATCGTGAGTCATTACGATTTCGTGAGCCATTTCCCCGCAGTATTTTATACATCGTTATCATGTCGCCCTCCATTCCTTCTGTTCTCCAGTGTCTTCAGGTTGGGTTCCCTTAACTTTTCCTCGTTGGACATACCCCGTAGCTCGGGACTAGTCTTGTTGCAAACTTTTGCATTTCTGAAATTTCTTTACTTGTCTCACCAGATATAAGTTCTATATTGGTATTGCATACTCCGATATGGACCAGACGGACACGATGTACAGTGTCGTGAATGACTCCTTACTTAGATGTAGAAATGCTATTCTGAGGTTTGCAAGTAGTCCATACCCTACAGTGGTTGTTTGGTAGATGTTCGCCTCAGATGTGCTCGGTATGATGCTAACGACAAGATCCTTTTCTTTGAGAGAATTTTGCACCCTTAGACCCTCTAGGCTGGGTACTCCGTCTGTGGTTTTCTTTGTCCTTCTCCAAGTTCCATGATTTTGCATATGGTGGGGTTAAACTCCAAGAGCCATCAGTCATACCAGGCTTACAGCCTCTCTAGATCCTGATCTTCGTCTGCTTATATTCTACCCATTATCTTCACATCGTATGCGAATATTGACACCCCTGAATCTCTCCCTTCCATCACGTCAGTCACATATACAAGAAACAGCATCGGACCTACGACTGACCCTTGTTGAACCCCACTCTACACATGTGGCCGCTCTGACACCTCGTCACGTACCAACACACGTTGCTTCCTTCCTGTCAGGTATTTCCTGATCCACTGCAGTACTTTCCCTGCCATCCCTGCCTGCTCGTCTAGCTTTTCAATCAGTCTCTTGTGTTTTACTGTGTTGAAAGCGTTCTTATAGTCCAAGGAAATGCAGTCCACCTATCACTCTCACTGTCTTAGTACTTCTGTTACCTTGTCGTAGAACTCCAAAAGGTTTGTGATGCAGGACTTTCCTTTCCTGAAGCCGTGCTGGTTGTCATTATGAACCTGTTCCTTTCTAGGTGCTGCTACACCACTCTTCTGATAATCTTCTCCGTGACTTTGTATACTGTGCACGTCAGCGACACTGGGGTGTAGTTTAGTGGCGCCTGACTGTCTCCTTCCTTAAAAACTAGGACTACGTTCCCTGTCTTCCACACCTGAGGCAGTTTCCTTGTCTCGATAGATTTATTGAAGATTACTATTACCGGCACACACAGTAAGTCTGCTCCCGCTCTAAGGACCCAAGGAAAGATGTTACTTGGCCCACTGCCTTCGAGGTAACTAGTTCACCTGGCAATTTCTTCACCTCCTTCTCGGATGTGTGCAGTGTGTCTAGCACTTGCTAGTGCACCCTACTGCCTCGCCTTTACTGTAAATCTCTCTGTTTCTACTGTGAATACCTCCCTAAATCTTGAACTGAACTCCTCACATACTTCCTGGTCGCTCCCTGTGAGCTTTCCTTCCTTCTTCAACCTAATTACCTGGCTTTTGATGCTATGTTATTCTCGTATTGTCGTGAGCCAGTCTCCTTATCCATGCATATTCACTTCTGACTTTCCGGTTCAACTCTTTGTGGGCACGTGTTCCATTATTTTATTTACTGTCTTCCCTTCTAGCTCTCTTTCCCACTGCATCTCATGCAAGAATTCCCTCATACCTGTGTAGTCCCCTTGTATGTGTGTGTGTGTGTGTGTGTGTGTGTGTGTGTGTGTGTGTGTGTGTGTGTGTGTGTGTGTGTGTGTGTGTGTGTGTGTGTGTGTGTGTGTGTATTTTTGTATTTTTATTTAAATTTGTGTAATGATTTTAGTTTGTGTTTGTATATTTCTGCGAGGAACTGGAAAACAATATGTACATATATAACATAAATATACACATCATACAAGTACAAACTTAAGGAAGAACAGAGTTAATGAGGCCACAAACTTTACAGGATCGGTCGTATATAGTTCAGAGGTCATGCAAGGAATCGATCCCAGCAACAACAAATTGCTTAATCTGCAAATTAAAAATGAAGAAAGTTAGAAAAGAATATATGAACTTCATGGGAAAGATATGCGTAGAAATTATTTTTGGCACACAATGATTGCCAGTGTTACTCAGGGAGATAAGTCCAGGGGTGAGCATAGTGCCTACCATATTGCCAGGAGCTCACACTGCCTCAATAACCTCTGCAGTGAAGGTTCGTTTGGCAAATGTAAACGCTTTCAAGAATCTGAACAATCATTAATGGTCCAATATACAACACACGTCAAGAACCACTGTTTTCTGGAGTAAGAAACACAAGAAGCAAGTCTCGGAATTAAGGGAAATAATATATGATTAAAGGCTAAAGGAATGGAACCTAAATGATATTACGGGATACAAGCTACTCAGAGGCATTTAGTGAAGAGCAAGAATGTTCCGTTCGGAAAACGGGTACACAAGGACACAAGAAATTTTGTAAAAAAAAAAAAAAAAAAAAAAAGCAGATGAATCACAGAGATGTCAGGAAGTGAAATGATCTAGATGAAGTGTAGAGGCCTATTGCATGTATGACATGTGAGGAGGACTGTCAGCAAGTGGCAAGTTAAGAAGCAGAACACCGTCAGCTGAGACTCAACAAGACATACTGGAGTACACGCAAGCAAACACACACACACACACACACACACACACACACACACACACACACACACACACACACACACACACACACACACACACACACACACACACACAACATACACAACAGGCCAAATATCTATTTTCAAGTGTCTTTGACAACTGGTGACTAACTATCATCCCAGAGGCACAAACTTATACTGAAATATTCGAAGTCAAGAGATTAAGTTTTGGGAACTTATTTACCTGCTGTCACCTGGTCCCAGCGCTCTTGCCAGTGCTGTCCTTCTTGCTGTCTACCTGTTGTCTTCCTGCTGTCGACCTGTTGTCTTCCTGCTGTCGACCTGTTGTCTTCCTGCTGTCGACCTGTTGTCTTCCTGCTGTCGACCTGCTGTCTTCCTGCTGTCTACCTGTTGTCTTCCGGCTGTCTATCTGTTGTCTTCCTGCTGTCGACCTGTTGTCTTCCGGCTGTCTATCTGTTGTCTTCCTGCTGTCTACCTGTTGTCTTCCTGCTGTCTACCTGTTGTCTTCCTGCTGTCGACCTGTTGTCTTCCTGCTGTCTACCTGTTGTCTTCCGGCTGTCTATCTGTTGTCTTCCTGCTGTCGACCTGTTGTCTTCCTGCTGTCTACCTGTTGTCTTCCTGCTGTCTACCTGTTGTCTTCCTGCTGTCTACCTGTTGTCTTCCTGCTGTACCTGCTGTCTTCTGCTGTCTGCCAGCTCTCTTCCTGCTCTCTACCTGCTGTCTTCCTGTTGTCTTTCTGCTGTCTGCCAGTTGTTTTCCTGCTGTCTAACAGTTCTCTTCCTACTGTCTACCTGTTGTCTTTCTCCTGTCTACTTGTTGTCTTCCTACTGTCTACCTGTTGTCTTCCTGCTGTCTACCTGTTGTCTTCCTGCTGTCTACCTGTTGTCTTCCTGCTGTCTACCTGTTGACTTCCTGCTGTACCTGCTGTCTGCCAGTTCTCTTCCTGCTCTCTACCTGCTGTCTTCCTGTTGTCTTTCTGCTGTCTGCCAGTTGTTTTCCTGCTGTCTAACAGTTCTCTTCCTGCTGTCTACCTGTTGTCTTTCTCCTGTCTACTTGTTGTCTTCCTACTGTCTACCTGTTGTCTTCCTGCTGTCTATCTGTTATCTTCCTGCTGTCGACCTGTTGTCTTCGTGCTGTCTACCTGTTATCTTCCTGCTGTCTATCTGTTGTCTTCCTGCTGTCGACCTGTTGTCTTCCTGCTGTCTACCTGTTGTTTTCCTGCTGTCTACCTGTTGTCTTCCTGCTGTCTACCTGTTGTCTTCCTGCTGTCTACCTGTTGTCTTCCTGCTGTCTACCTGTTGACTTTCTGCTGTACCTGCTGTCTTCTGCTGTCTGCCAGTTCTCTTCCTGCTCTCTACCTGCTGTCTTCCTGTTGTCTTTCTGCTGTCTGCCAGTTGTTTTCCTGCTGTCTAACAGTTCTCTTCCTGCTGTCTACCTGTTGTCTTTCTCCTGTCTACTTGTTGTCTTCCTACTGTCTACCTGTTGTATTCCTGTTGTCTGCCTGTTATCTTCCTGCTGTCTACCTCTTAAAAAAAAACATACCACGGGCGGGATAGAACCCGCGGTCAGAGTCTCAAAACTCCAGACCGTCGCGTTAGCCACTGGACCAGCTAGCCACAATAAGATTCGTCCAACTAGGTATATTTCTACACCATAGGAAGGTTAGCATAGGCACCACTGTGACTACAGCCACGCTAGCGGGAGATTCGTCTGTAAAAACTTGCATTTGTAGACACAGTGGTGCCTATGTTAACCTTCCTATGGTGTAGAAATATACCTAGTTGGACGAATCTTATTGTGGCTAGCTGGTCTAGTGGCTAACGCGACGGTCTGGAGTTTTGAGACTCTGACCGCGGGTTCAAATCCCGCCCGTGGTATGGTTTGTTTGCAATCGTGTCATTACGATTTCGTGAGTCCTGTCTACCTCTTGTTTTCCTGTTCTCTACCAGTTCTCTTCCTGCTGCCTGCGTGTTGTCTTCCTGTTGTCTACCTGTTGCCTTCCTGTTGTCTTCCTAATGTCTACTTGTTGTCTTCCTGCTATCTACCTGTTAACTTCCTGTTGTCTACCGGCTGTCTTCACGATGTCTACCTGTTGACTTCCTGTTGTCTACCTGTTGTCTTCCAGTTATCTACATGTTGCCTTCCTGCTGTCTTCCTGATGTTTGTCTGTTGACTTCCTGTTGTCTAACTGTTGTCTAACTGTTGTCTTCCTATTGTATTCCTGTTGTCTTCCTGCTCTCTACCTGTTGTCTTCCTGCTGTCTTCCTGATGTTTGCCTGTTGGCTTCCTGTTGTCTATCTGTTGTCTTCCTGTTGTCTTCCTGCTGTCCTCCTGCTGTCTCCCCGCTGCCTTCCTGCTGTCTAACTGTTGTCTCCCTGCTGTCTACCTGTTGTGTTCCTGCTGTCTCCCTGCTGTCTACCTGTTGTCTTTCTGTTGTCTACCTGTTTTCTTCCTACCTTCCTGCTGTCTTCGTGTTGTCTTAGTGCTGTCTTTCTGCTGTCTTCCTGTTGTCTTCCTGTTGTGTTCCTGCTATCTTTCTGCTGTCTTCCTGTTGTCTCCTACCGCAGTCTTCGCCAGACAGGCTGGGGACTCACCTTAAAGAGTCCTGATCTCTAGTATTGCGACCAATCAGGGGATATTACAAAAAATTTTCGCCAATTTTTTGTTGTTGTTTCCGGATTGGCCAATGAGAGCGCTTGATTCATCCATTACAACGAATAGTTGCAATGTCCGCTAATGCACAGCTTGTTTTGCTTATAGTTTATTATAAACGTTTCATTAATTACGCTGAAAGCTTTAGCACAAATCCCCGAGATTACTGCTTCATGCAGCCGCTGCAGGAGCCATTAGCCGCTGTAAGGTCAAACACACACACACACACACACACACACACACACACACACACACACACACACACACACACACACACACACACACACACACACACACACACACACACACATAAAACTAACAATATTCATCTTTGCTCGATTAATAAATTTAGGAAAGAAGTAACTCGGCTGCATTGTTGAGTGTTTTTATTGTGTCAAGCGACACTGCGCGTGGCGTCTAATGTCTTGACAACTGCAAGAAGATAATTATATTGGGTTTATTAATGTGGAGATTTAGTAACTAGGGATGGAACGGTACCCAATTTTCTGCAGATACCGATACTCTGTTTTAGGCCACTACTAATACCAATGCTGCCGATATCTATACTTTTTTCAGTATTTTTTCTTTTTGCAATTATGATAAAATTGGTCAGTTAGCAAGAATTTATTTAAAATTAAATCTTTTCTAAGAATTTCTCTTATACGTTTAAAGATATATTGTTTTTTCTTTTATGCTTATGAAATAATTCATGATTTTGTTCCCCAAAAAAACTTAGAAAACTTACCTAATCTTATTATAAGAAGCGCAAATTTATTTAGCCTAATTAAACTAAATACATTTTGGATAAGTTTACGATAATTTAATAATAAACAAACACAATGAAATATATTTTTTCGTTAGGTTCAGAATGATTTTTGCGAAATTTTTGCATACACAAATTTTTGCTTGACTTACTTGGCAACAAGAGCGTTGCTATTTAAGCCAAAAATCGCAAGTTTTACCTATATATTGTATATATTTATAAACATATATACTTTTCGCTTGCCGAATAAGGCAAGCGAAAATTTGTGTATGCAATAATTTCACAAAAATCATTCTGAACCTAACGAAAAAAAATATATTTCATTTTGTTCGTTTATTATTAAATCATTGTAAACTTATCCAAAATATATTTAGTTGGATTAGGCTAAATTAAATTGCACTTGTTGTAATAAGGTTAAGTAAGTTTTCTAAGGTTCTTTTGGTACAGAATTATTAATTTATACATTAATATAAATGAAAAAATATATATCTTTAAACGTGTAAGAGAAAATTTAAGAAAAGGCTTAGATTTAAACGAGTTCCTGTTAATTGACCAATTTTACCTATTCAGCACAACATATATATATATATATATATATATATATATATATATATATATATATATATATATATATATATATATATATATATATATATATATATATAAAGAGAGAGAGAGAGAGAGAGAGAGAGAGAGAGAGAGAGAGAGAGAGAGAGAGAGAGAGAGAGAGAGAGAGAGAGAGAGAGAGAGAGAGAGAGAGAGAGAGAGAGAGAGAGAGAGAGAGAGAGAGGAATGCTTGTTGTTAGATAGGTATAAAATAACCCAAGAAGGTTAAACATTAAATAAGTTAATATCTCTTAGATGTGATTGCCATTAATTAAAGTCACCATCACGAGGTTTACAAACTTAATAAAGGTAACATAAATCTTGTGTATGTACACAGTTATCTCAACACATTATAACAAATCAATCACTAAAATAAAAGTCTGAATAATTTTCAAGTTTTTTAAAACGTTTTGAAAACTAAAAAAAAAAAGTTCGTTATCGCAATAACTGAAAATTGAAAAGCCAAAATTATAGTTCAGAATTTGAACAACAGTATTTTCCATTATTAAAATGAAGTAAATGACACATTTTTGTTGTGCAGTTTAAAGTATTTTTGAACTTTGTTAAATACATTGAAGACAAAAAAATATTTGTTTTAATTCCTGAAATTTTTTATAAAAAAAAATTCAAACTATATATAACTGTAACAGATGAAATGAAAACTCTCAAACAAATATTGAGGAATATAAACATCTCCATATTCTGTGAAGCCTCTGTGAAGCCTCTGTGAAGCCTCTGTGAAGTCTCTATGAAGCTTCTGTGAAGCTTCTGTGAAGCCTCTGTGAAGTCTCTGTGAAGCTTCTGTGAAGCTTCTGTGAAGCTTCTGTGAAGCTTCTGTGAAGCCTCTGTGAAGCTTCTGTGAAGCCTCTGTGAAGCTTCTGTGAAGCTTCTGTGAAGCCTCTGTGAAGCTTCTGTGAAGCCTCTGTGAAGCCTCTGTGAAGCTTCTGTGAAGCTTCTGTGAAGCCTCTGTGAAGCTTCTGTGAAGCTTCTGTGAAGCCTCTGTGAAGCTTCTGTGAAGCTTCTGTGAAGCTTCTGTGAAGCTTCTGTGAAGCTTCTGTGAAGCTTCTGTGAAGCCTCTGTGAAGCTTCTGTGAAGCCTCTGTGAAGCTTCTGTGAAGCTTCTGTGAAGCCTCTGTGAAGCTTCTGTGAAGCCTCTGTGAAGCCTCTGTGAAGTCTCTGTGAAGCTTCTGTGAAGCTTCTGTGAAGCCTCTGTGAAGCTTCTGTGAAGCTTCTGTGAAGCCTCTGTGAAGCTTCTGTGAAGCTTCTGTGAAGCCTCTGTGAAGCCTCTGTGAAGCCTCTGTGAAGCTTCTGTGAAGCTTCTGTGAAGCTTCTGTGAAGCTTCTGTGAAGCCTCTGTGAAGCCTCTGTGAAGCTTCTGTGAAGCTTCTGTGAAGCCTCTGTGAAGCCTCTGTGAAGCTTCTGTGAAGCCTCTGTGAAGCCTCTGTGAAGCCTCTGTGAAGCCTCTGTGAAGCCTCTGTGAAGCCTCTGTGAAGCCACTGTGAAGCCTCTGTGAAGCCTCTGTGAAGCCTCTGTGAAGCCTCTGTGAAGCCTCTGTGAAGCCACTGTGAAGCCTCTGTGAAGCCACTGTGAAGCCTCTGTGAAGCCTCTGTGAAGCCTCTGTGAAGCCACTGTGAAGCCTCTGTGAAGCCACTGTGAAGCCTCTGTGAAGCCTCTGTGAAGCCACTGTGAAGCCTCTGTGAAGTCTCTGTGAAGCCTCTGTGAAGCCTCTGTGAAGTCTCTGTGAAGCCACTGTGAAGCCTCTGTGAAGCCACTGTGAAGCCTCTGTGAAGCCTCTGTGAAGCCTCTGTGAAGCCACTGTGAAGCCTCTGTGAAGTCTCTGTGAAGCCTCTGTGACGCCTCTGTGAAATCTCTGTGAAGCCACTGTGAAGCCTCTGTGAAGTCTCTGTGAAGCCACTGTGAAGCCTCTGTGAAGCCTCTGACGCCTCTGTGAAGTCTCTGTGAAGCCTCTGTGAAGCCTCTGTGAAGTCTCTGTGAAGCCTCTGTGACGCCTCTGTGAAGTCTCTGTGAAGCCACTGTGAAGCCTCTGTGAAGCCTCTGTGACGCCTCTGTGAAGTCTCTGTGAAGCCACTGTGAAGCCTCTGTGAAGCCTCTGTGACGCCTCTGTGAAGTCTCTGTGAAGCCACTGTGAAGCCTCTGTGAAGCCTCTGTGAAGCCTCTGTGACGCCTCTGTGAAGCCACTCTGAAGCCTCTGTGAAGCCTCTGTGAAGCCTCTGTGAAGCCTCTGTGAAGTCTCTGTGAAGCCTCTGTGACGCCTCTGTGAAGTCTCTGTGAAGCCACTGTGAAGCCTCTGTGACGCCTCTGTGACGCCTCTGTGAAGCATCTGTGAAGCCTCTGTGAAGGCTCTGTGAAGGTTCTGTGAAGCCTCTGTGACGCCTCTGTAAAGCCACTCTGAAGCCTCTGTGAAGCCTCTGTGAAGCCACTCTGAAGCCACTGTGAAGCCACTGTGAAGCCTCTGTGAAGCCACTGTGAAGCCACTGTGAAGCCTCTGTGAAGCCTCTGTGAAGCCACTCTGAAGCCTCTGTGAAGCCTCTGTGAAGCCACTGTGAAGCCACTCTGAAGCCTCTGTGAAGCCACTGTGAAGCCTCTGTGAAGCCTCTGTGAAGCCACTGTGAAGCCACTGTAAAGCCACTCTGAAGCCTCTGTGAAGCCACTGTGAAGCCACTGTGAAGCCACTGTGAAGCCACTGTGAAGCCTCTGTGAAGCCACTGTGAAGCCTCTGTGAAGCCTCTGTGAAGCCACTGTGAAGCCACTGTAAAGCCACTGTGAAGCCTCTGTGAAGCCTCTGTGAAGCCACTGTGAAGCCACTGTGAAGCCACTCTGAAGCCTCTGTGAAGCCTCTGTTCCTATGAGGAGAGTAAATGTTGCCAGCCGTGTTAAGTAATCTTTCACTCTACTTAAGACGTGAACTACTATACTGGCTCGGGTTGCCACTCACCGAACACCCGTCACATTTTCTTTCCACCACTTTAGTGGATTTTCTTTAGATAATAACGCTTGAATCATGTATTTGTCTATTTCTGTTTTTATATTTGTGGTAACAAGAACACCAGCACGTTTGTTTTGGATGTTGTTGATTGTGATTTGAAAAAGAATCCCGAGTCAGTCATCCGTGACGTACTGTTCTTAGGAATGTTGCTGACTTCAGTTTCTCCATAACATTTATCAAATCAAACTCGTCAAGTTCTTCAGTTGTTGGAAATATAAACACATAAGTTGTATAATGTGATCCTTCATTGACAACGTTTCCCCCACACAATGGGCTTTATCTGGTCCAACACTTCTTCAGTTCTTGCTACATCATCTTGACTTTCTTCGTCAGAGTCTCTGCTGCTTCATGCTGCCAGCAACCAGCAACTGAACTCTCTGAGTTCTCGAACTGATGAATTCTTTTTCGAGTTTCTTTCAGCTCATACTCTAATTTGCTGCAGTGGCACTGAAGAAGTTATTCTTATGTCGGGGATCTAGATATATGTTAAGTATCGTGTTTAGTTAATGGTGTAACTCTCGTGCCTAGTTAACACTGACACTTTCAGAGCTGATAGTGTTTCCCAATCCTGAGAATCATGAATTACTCAAAACTTTGTTAAAGAATTTGTTAAATATTGTATTTGAGGCAATACTTATAAACATATAATTGTTTCGTGAAATAATTTCAACAGACAACGTGGCACTAAAATTCCCCATATTTCCATCAAATAATTGAAGGTATGTGTTATCTAAGCAATAAATCGATTTTTTTTGTTAACAGATGCTATCTAACATTAAGTGCTTTTCCAGTGGGTAGGTACATTCTGAATGAGCTTGAGCTCTGGTAGTTCATCTGGTTCTTGAAGAACCTCTAGTTTACTTCAGACTAGAAGAGAGTGACTGAAGTGGCTCACTTACAGTTAGCAGTGATGTCTTATTACTCTCCGCTCCAGAATGCAATCATAGAAAACCAGATGAAGTATACGTATTTTTAAACCACATATATAATATCAACAGTTAATATGAAAATATCGGCTGGCATCGGCAACTTTCTCACCTATGCCGATACCATCAAAATTAACCGATACCCAGATACTGGCACGTTGGCACACATGCACTAGTAACACCATAATAACCCAATAAAGCCACTGTCATCAGGCTGGCTTATTTTCCATTAGACTCCTTTAATCTTCTCCACCTGGATGCGACCCACTCAACAATGGGGCTAACACCCAGGTACCTACTGACTGCTAGGTGAACAAGGGCAGCAGGTGCAATAAAAAAACATGCCCAACATTGGTTCTCTCAGTTGTGAACCGAAGTCACTACCAACTGAGGCACCGGTCGAGGCGTAAGCCGCAACAAAAGGAAACTTTTTTTTATCTCATTGCATGACTTTTGTTGACTTATTTACACATTTGAGAGGATTAAGAGGCAGTTTGCTGCTGCTGCTGCTGCTGCTGCTGCTGCTGCTGCTGCTGCTGCTGCTGCTGCTGCTGCTGCTGCTGCTGCTGCTGCTGCTGCTGCTGCTGCTGCTGCTGCTGCTGCTGCTGCTGCTGCTGCTGCTGCTGCTGCTGCTGCTGCTGCATCTCGTGATGTTACACAAGCAAATCTGTTCGTAATGAGTTGATATCTCATCCTCAGAACTGTTATTATATGTTCATGTGTAAACTAGAGCAATCCTGGGTGACTGTAGACTGTCACACTACATGCTGGGTGACTGTAGACTGTCACACTACATGCTGGGTGACTGTAGACTGTCACACTACATGCTGGGTGACTGTAGACTGTCACACTACATGCTGAGTGACTGTAGACTGTCACACTACATGCTGAGTGACTGTAGACTGTCACACTACATGCTGGGTGACTGTAGACTGTCACACTACATGCTGGGTGACTGTAGACTGTCACACTAAATGTTGGGTGACTGTAGACTGTCACACTACATGAAGGGTGACTGTAGACTGTCACACTACATGCTGGGTGACTGTAGACTGTCACACTACATGCTGGGTGACTGTAGACTGTCACACTACATGCTGGGTGACTGTAGACTGTCACACTACATGCTGGGTGACTGTAGACTGTCACACTACATGCTGAGTGACTGTAGACTGTCACACTACATGCTGGGTGACTGTAGACTGTCACACTACATGCTGGGTGACTGTAGACTGTCACACTAAATGTTGGGTGACTGTAGACTGTCACACTACATGAAGGGTGACTGTAGACTGTCACACTACATGCTGAGTGACTGTAGACTGTCACACTACATGCTGGGTGACTGTAGACTGTCACACTACATGCTGGGTGACTGTAGACTGTCACACTACATGCTGGGTGACTGTAGACTGTCACACTACATGCTGGGTGACTGTAGACTGTCACACTACATGCTGAGTGACTGTAGACTGTCACACTACATGCTGGGTGACTGTAGACTGTCACACTACATGCTGGGTGACTGTAGACTGTCACACTAAATGTTGGGTGACTGTAGACTGTCACACTACATGAAGGGTGACTGTAGACTGTCACACTACATGCTGAGTGACTGTAGACTGTCACACTACATGCTGGGTGACTGTAGACTGTCACACTACATGCTGGGTGACTGTAGACTGTCACACTACATGCTGGGTGACTGTAGACTGTCACACTACATGCTGAGTGACTGTAGACTGTCACACTACATGCTGGGTGACTGTAGACTGTCACACTACATGCTGAGTGACTGTAGACTGTCACACTACATGCTGGGTGACTGTAGACTGTCACACTACATGCTGGGTGACTGTAGACTGTCACACTAAATGTTGGGTGACTGTAGACTGTCACACTACATGAAGGGTGACTGTAGACTGTCACACTACATGCTGAGTGACTGTAGACTGTCACACTACATGCTGGGTGACTGTAGACTGTCACACTACATGCTGGGTGACTGTAGACTGTCACACTACATGCTGGGTGACTGTAGACTGTCACACTACATGCTGAGTGACTGTAGACTGTCACACTACATGCTGGGTGACTGTAGACTGTCACACTACATGCTGGGTGACTGTAGACTGTCACACTAAATGTTGGGTGACTGTAGACTGTCACACTACATGAAGGGTGACTGTAGACTGTCACACTACATGCTGAGTGACTGTAGACTGTCACACTACATGCTGGGTGACTGTAGACTGTCACACTACATGCTGGGTGACTGTAGACTGTCACACTACATGCTGGGTGACTGTAGACTGTCACACTACATGCTGGGTGACTGTAGACTGTCACACTACATGCTGAGTGACTGTAGACTGTCACACTACATGCTGGGTGACTGTAGACTGTCACACTACATGCTGGGTGACTGTAGACTGTCACACTACATGCTGGGTGACTGTAGACTGTCACACTACATGCTGGGTGACTGTAGACTGTCACACTACATGCTGGGTGACTGTAGACTGTCACACTACATGCTGGGTGACTGTAGACTGTCACACTACATGCTGGGTGACTGTAGACTGTCACACTACATGCTGGGTGACTGTAGACTGTCACACTACATGCTGAGTGACTGTAGACTGTCACACTACATGCTGGGTGACTGTAGACTGTCACACTACATGCTGGGTGACTGTAGACTGTCACACTACATGCTGGGTGACTGTAGACTGTCACACTACATGCTGAGTGACTGTAGACTGTCACACTACATGCTGGGTGACTGTAGACTGTCACACTACATGCTGGGTGACTGTAGACTGTCACACTAAATGTTGGGTGACTGTAGACTGTCACACTACATGAAGGGTGACTGTAGACTGTCACACTACATGCTGAGTGACTGTAGACTGTCACACTACATGCTGGGTGACTGTAGACTGTCACACTACATGCTGGGTGACTGTAGACTGTCACACTACATGCTGGGTGACTGTAGACTGTCACACTACATGCTGGGTGACTGTAGACTGTCACACTACATGCTGGGTGACTGTAGACTGTCACACTACATGCTGGGTGACTGTAGACTGTCACACTACATGCTGGGTGACTGTAGACTGTCACACTACATGCTGGGTGACTGTAGACTGTCACACTACATGCTGGGTGACTGTAGACTGTCACACTACATGCTGGGTGACTGTAGACTGTCACACTACATGCTGGGTGACTGTAGACTGTCACACTACATGCTGAGTGACTGTAGACTGTCACACTACATGCTGGGTGACTGTAGACTGTCACACTACATGCTGGGTGACTGTAGACTGTCACACTACATGCTGAGTGACTGTAGACTGTCACACTACATGCTGAGTGACTGTAGACTGTCACACTACATGCTGGGTGACTGTAGACTGTCACACTACATGCTGGGTGACTGTAGACTGTCACACTACATGCTGGGTGACTGTAGACTGTCACACTACATGCTGAGTGACTGTAGACTGTCACACTACATGCTGAGTGATTGTAGACTGTCACACTACATGCTGGGTGACTGTAGACTGTCACACTAAATGTTGGGTGACTGTAGACTGTCACACTACATGAAGGGTGACTGTAGACTGTCACACTACATGCTGAGTGACTGTAGACTGTCACACTACATGCTGGGTGACTGTAGACTGTCACACTACATGCTGGGTGACTGTAGACTGTCACACTACATGCTGGGTGACTGTAGACTGTCACACTACATGCTGGGTGACTGTAGACTGTCACACTACATGAAGGGTGACTGTAGACTGTCACACTACATGCTGGGTGACTGTAGACTGTCACACTACATGCTGGGTGACTGTAGACTGTCACACTACATGCTGGGTGACTGTAGACTGTCACACTACATGCTGGGTGACTGTAGACTGTCACACTACATGCTGGGTGACTGTAGACTGTCACACTACATGCTGGGTGACTGTAGACTGTCACACTACATGCTGAGTGACTGTAGACTGTCACACTACATGCTGGGTGACTGTAGACTGTCACACTACATGCTGGGTGACTGTAGACTGTCACACTACATGCTGAGTGACTGTAGACTGTCACACTACATGCTGAGTGACTGTAGACTGTCACACTACATGCTGGGTGACTGTAGACTGTCACACTACATGCTGGGTGACTGTAGACTGTCACACTACATGCTGGGTGACTGTAGACTGTCACACTACATGCTGAGTGACTGTAGACTGTCACACTACATGCTGGGTGACTGTAGACTGTCACACTACATGCTGGGTGACTGTAGACTGTCACACTAAATGTTGGGTGACTGTAGACTGTCACACTACATGAAGGGTGACTGTAGACTGTCACACTACATGCTGAGTGACTGTAGACTGTCACACTACATGCTGGGTGACTGTAGACTGTCACACTACATGCTGGGTGACTGTAGACTGTCACACTACATGCTGGGTGACTGTAGACTGTCACACTACATGCTGGGTGACTGTAGACTGTCACACTAAATGTTGGGTGACTGTAGACTGTCACACTACATGAAGGGTGACTGTAGACTGTCACACTACATGCTGAGTGACTGTAGACTGTCACACTACATGCTGGGTGACTGTAGACTGTCACACTACATGCTGGGTGACTGTAGACTGTCACACTACATGCTGGGTGACTGTAGACTGTCACACTACATGCTGGGTGACTGTAGACTGTCACACTACATGCTGGGTGACTGTAGACTGTCACACTACATGATGGGTGACTGTAGACTGTCACACTACATGAAGGGTGACTGTAGACTGTCACACTACATGCTGGGTGACTGTAGACTGTCACACTACATGCTGGGTGACTGTAGACTGTCACACTAAATGTTGGGTGACTGTAGACTGTCACACTACATGAAGGGTGACTGTAGACTGTCACACTACATGCTGGGTGACTGTAGACTGTCACACTACATGCTGGGTGACTGTAGACTGTCACACTACATGCTGAGTGACTGTAGACTGTCACACTACATGCTGGGTGACTGTAGACTGTCACACTACATGAAGGGTGACTGTAGACTGTCACACTACATGCTGGGTGACTGTAGACTGTCACACTACATGCTGGGTGACTGTAGACTGCCACAATACATGCTGGGTGACTGTAGACTGTCACACTACATTCTGGGTGACTGTAGACTGCCACAATACATGCTGGGTGACTGTAGACTGTCACACTACATTCTGGGTGACTGTAGACTGCCACACTAAATGTTGGGTGACTGTAGACTGTCACACTAAATGTTGGGTGACTGTAGACTGCCACACTAAATGTTGGGTGACTGTAGACTGCCACATTAAATGTTGGGTGACTGTAGACTGCCACACTAAATGTTGGGTGACTGTAGACTGTCACATTAAATGTTGGGTGACTGTAGACTGCCACACTAAATGTTGGGTGACTGTAGACTGTCACACTACATGAAGGGTGACTGTAGACTGTCACACTACATGCTGGGTGAGTGTAGACTGTCACACTACATGCTGGGTGACTGTAGACTGTCACACTACATGATGGGTGACTGTAGACTGTCACACTACATGAAGGGTGACTGTAGACTGTCACACTACATGCTGGGTGACTGTAGACTGTCACACTACATGCTGGGTGACTGTAGACTGTCACACTACATGCTGGGTGACTGTAGACTGTCACACTAAATGTTGGGTGACTGTAGACTGTCACACTACATGAAGGGTGACTGTAGACTGTCACACTACATGCTGGGTGACTGTAGACTGTCACACTACATGCTGGGTGACTGTAGACTGTCACACTACATGCTGAGTGACTGTAGACTGTCACACTACATGCTGGGTGACTGTAGACTGTCACACTACATGATGGGTGACTGTAGACTGTCACACTACATGCTGGGTGACTGTAGACTGTCACACTACATGCTGGGTGACTGTAGACTGTCACACTACATTCTGGGTGACTGTAGACTGCCACACTAAATGTTGGGTGACTGTAGACTGTCACACTAAATGTTGGGTGACTGTAGACTGCCACACTAAATGTTGGGTGACTGTAGACTGCCACATTAAATGTTGGGTGACTGTAGACTGCCACACTAAATGTTGGGTGACTGTAGACTGTCACATTAAATGTTGGGTGACTGTAGACTGCCACACTAAATGTTGGGTGACTGTAGACTGTCACACTAAATGTTGGGTGACTGTAGACTGCCACACTAAATGTTGGGTGACTGTAGACTGCCACACTAAATGTTTTGTGACTGTATACTGCCACACTAAATGTTGGGTGACTGTAGACTGTCACACTAAATGTTGGGTGACTGTAGACTGTCACACTACATGCTGGGTGACTGTAGTCTGTCACACTACATGCTGGGTGGCTGTAGACTGTCACATTACATGATGGGTGACTGTAGACTGTCATACTACATGCTGTGTGACTGTAGACTGTCACACTACATGCTGGGTGACTGTAGACTGTAACACTACATGATGGGTGACTGCAGACTGTCACACTACATGCTGGGTGACTGTAGACTGTCACACTATATGCTGGGTGACTGTAGACTGTCACACTACATGATGGGTGACTGTAGACTGTCACACTACATGCTGGATGACTGTAGACTGTCACACTACATGATGGGTGACTGTAGACTGTCACACTACATGCTGGGTGACTGTAGACTGTCACACTACATGCTGGGTGACTGTAGACTGTCACACTACATGCTGGATGACTATAGACTGTCACACTACATGCTGGATGACTGTAGATTGTCACACTACATGATGGGTGACTGTAGACTGTCACACTACATGGTGGGTGACTGTAGACTGTCACACTACATGATGGGTGACTGTAGACTGTCACACTACATGAAGGGTGACTGTAGACTGTCACACTATATGCTGGGTGACTGTAGACTGTCACACTACATGCTGGGTGACTGTAGTCTGTCACACTACATGCTGGGTGACTGTAGACTGTCACACTACATGCTGGGTGACTGTAGATTGTCACACTACATGCTGGATGACTGTAGACTGTCACACTACATGATGGGTGACTGTAGACTGTCACACTACATGCTGGGTGACTGTAGACTGTCACACTACATGAAGGGTGACTGTAGACTGTCACACTACATGCTGGGTGACTGTAGACTGTCACACTACATGCTGAGTGACTGTAGACTGTCACACTACATGCTGGGTGACTGTAGACTGTCACACTACATGCTGGGTGACTGTAGACTGTCACACTACATGCTGAGTGACTGTAGACTGTCACACTACATGCTGAGTGACTGTAGACTGTCACACTACATGCTGGGTGACTGTAGACTGTCACACTACATGCTGGGTGACTGTAGACTGTCACACTACATGCTGGGTGACTGTAGACTGTCACACTACATGCTGGGTGACTGTAGATTGTCACACTACATGCTGGGTGACTGTAGACTGTCACACTACATGCTGGGTGACTGTAGACTGTCACACTACATGCTGGGTGACTGTAGATTGTCACACTACACGCTGGGTGACTGTAGACTGTCACACTACATGCTGGGTGACTGTAGACTGTCACACTACATGCTGGGTGACTGTAGACTGTCAGAGAACATGCTGCGTGACTGTAGGCTGTCACACTACATGCTGGGTGACTGTAGTCTGGTGACAGTACATGCTGGGTGACTGTAGACTGTCACACTACATGCTGGGTGACTGTAAACTGTCACACTACATGCTGGGTGACTGTAGACTGTCACACTACATGCTGGGTGACTGTAGACTGTCACAGTCACACTACATGCTGGGTGACTGTAGACTGTCAGAGAACATGCTGCGTGACTGTAGGCTGTCACACTACATGCTGGGTGACTGTAGTCTGGTGACACTACATGCTGGGTGACTGTAGACTGTCACACTACATGATGGGTGACTGTAGACTGCCACAATACATGCTGGGTGACTGTAGACTGTCACACTACATTCTGGGTGACTGTAGACTGCCACACTAAATGTTGGGTGACTGTAGACTGTCACACTAAATGTTGGGTGACTGTAGACTGCCACACTAAATGTTGGGTGACTGTAGACTGCCACATTAAATGTTGGGTGACTGTAGACTGCCACACTAAATGTTGGGTGACTGTAGACTGTCACATTAAATGTTGGGTGACTGTAGACTGCCACACTAAATGTTGGGTGACTGTAGACTGTCACACTACATGAAGGGTGACTGTAGACTGTCACACTACATGCTGGGTGACTGTAGACTGTCACACTACATGCTGGGTGACTGTAGACTGTCACACTACATGATGGGTGACTGTAGACTGTCACACTACATGAAGGGTGACTGTAGACTGTCACACTACATGCTGGGTGACTGTAGACTGTCACACTACATGCTGGGTGACTGTAGACTGTCACACTACATGCTGGGTGACTGTAGACTGTCACACTAAATGTTGGGTGACTGTAGACTGTCACACTACATGAAGGGTGACTGTAGACTGTCACACTACATGCTGGGTGACTGTAGACTGTAACACTACATGCTGGGTGACTGTAGACTGTCACACTACATGCTGAGTGACTGTAGACTGTCACACTACATGCTGGGTGACTGTAGACTGTCACACTACATGATGGGTGACTGTAGACTGTCACACTACATGCTGGGTGACTGTAGACTGTCACACTACATGCTGGGTGACTGTAGACTGTCACACTACATTCTGGGTGACTGTAGACTGCCACACTAAATGTTGGGTGACTGTAGACTGTCACACTAAATGTTGGGTGACTGTAGACTGCCACACTAAATGTTGGGTGACTGTAGACTGCCACATTAAATGTTGGGTGACTGTAGACTGCCACACTAAATGTTGGGTGACTGTAGACTGTCACATTAAATGTTGGGTGACTGTAGACTGCCACACTAAATGTTGGGTGACTGTAGACTGTCACACTAAATGTTGGGTGACTGTAGACTGCCACACTAAATGTTGGGTGACTGTAGACTGCCACACTAAATGTTTTGTGACTGTATACTGCCACACTAAATGTTGGGTGACTGTAGACTGTCACACTAAATGTTGGGTGACTGTAGACTGTCACACTACATGCTGGGTGACTGTAGTCTGTCACACTACATGCTGGGTGGCTGTAGACTGTCACATTACATGATGGGTGACTGTAGACTGTCATACTACATGCTGTGTGACTGTAGACTGTCACACTACATGCTGGGTGACTGTAGACTGTAACACTACATGATGGGTGACTGCAGACTGTCACACTACATGCTGGGTGACTGTAGACTGTCACACTATATGCTGGGTGACTGTAGACTGTCACACTACATGATGGGTGACTGTAGACTGTCACACTACATGCTGGATGACTGTAGACTGTCACACTACATGATGGGTGACTGTAGACTGTCACACTACATGCTGGGTGACTGTAGACTGTCACACTACATGCTGGGTGACTGTAGACTGTCACACTACATGCTGGATGACTATAGACTGTCACACTACATGCTGGATGACTGTAGATTGTCACACTACATGATGGGTGACTGTAGACTGTCACACTACATGGTGGGTGACTGTAGACTGTCACACTACATGATGGGTGACTGTAGACTGTCACACTACATGAAGGGTGACTGTAGACTGTCACACTACATGCTGGGTGACTGTAGACTGTCACACTACATGCTGGGTGACTGTAGTCTGTCACACTACATGCTGGGTGACTGTAGACTGTCACACTACATGCTGGGTGACTGTAGATTGTCACACTACATGCTGGATGACTATAGACTGTCACACTACATGATGGGTGACTGTAGACTGTCACACTACATGCTGGGTGACTGTAGACTGTCACACTACATGAAGGGTGACTGTAGACTGTCACACTACATGCTGGGTGACTGTAGACTGTCACACTACATGCTGAGTGACTGTAGACTGTCACACTACATGCTGGGTGACTGTAGACTGTCACACTACATGCTGAGTGACTGTAGACTGTCACACTACATGCTGAGTGACTGTAGACTGTCACACTACATGCTGGGTGACTGTAGACTGTCACACTACATGCTGGGTGACTGTAGACTGTCACACTACATGCTGGGTGACTGTAGACTGTCACACTACATGCTGGGTGACTGTAGATTGTCACACTACATGCTGGGTGACTGTAGACTGTCACACTACATGCTGGGTGACTGTAGACTGTCACACTACATGCTGGGTGACTGTAGATTGTCACACTACACGCTGGGTGACTGTAGACTGTCACACTACATGCTGGGTGACTGTAGACTGTCACACTACATGCTGGGTGACTGTAGACTGTCAGAGAACATGCTGCGTGACTGTAGGCTGTCACACTACATGCTGGGTGACTGTAGTCTGGTGACAGTACATGCTGGGTGACTGTAGACTGTCACACTACATGCTGGGTGACTGTAAACTGTCACACTACATGCTGGGTGACTGTAGACTGTCACACTACATGCTGGGTGACTGTAGACTGTCACAGTCACACTACATGCTGGGTGACTGTAGACTGTCAGAGAACATGCTGCGTGACTGTAGGCTGTCACACTACATGCTGGGTGACTGTAGTCTGGTGACACTACATGCTGGGTGACTGTAGACTGTCACACTACATGATGGGTGACTGTAGACTGTCACACTACATCGATATTTCTTCACGCTATAGCTTCAGTTACCTTCTTCATCTCTTCCTAGAATCCCACACACATGCAGACGACTGTACACTGACATTTACTTATGTAAGAGGGGAAATGCCAGCTGCTCTAAGTTACATCAATCACCAACTTACATTTAAATCAGCCTAGGAAAAACGATGGCAGGTCACATTTTCTCCTGAAAAAAAATACGAATGATGATGGTCTCTAGGCACCATGATGTTAATGCTGGTCTCTAGACACCATGTTGGTAATGCTGGGGCTGTGGTTAGAAAGAATGGGAACGTGTTGGTACCCGGGGATGAAGTTAATATCCTTGGGGTGAAATTTGACTCCAAACTGGCTCTGAAGAACCACGTTGTAAATTTTGCAAACAAAGTGGCCAGGTAGTTAATATCACTCATGTATCTCGCATCTGCTCGACAGTAGAGGCTACAAGATTCTGCACGAAGCAAAGTACACTTACACCGTGAGTATGTACTACTTTCTTGGACTGCGTACTCCAGTCGTCTCATGTGCGACTTCTT
>NC_091307.1:34829982-34832482 GCF_038502225.1 Cherax quadricarinatus
TGGGAGGAAGAAAGGGCAAAATCAGTGTTTATCCATGGGCTTCAGGAGAGAGAGGAAAGGACACACACTGAAAGGCAGCAGGAAGAAAGAAAGGAGATTGAGAAAATCATCACGGAAATAGGTGAAGAGATGGACGAGATTGTAAATTTTCAGAGAATAGGGGGGTACTCGAAGGGGAGAAACCGACCAATCAAGCTGATTCTCAGGACGGAAACAGTGCGGAACAGGATCCTCCAAGAGAAACCACGATTGAAATACTCGGAAGAGTACAAGAGGGTGTTCCTAGACAGAGACAGAACAAAATCAGAACGACAGCAGCTGAGGGAGAGGACAAAAAAGCGAAAGGAGCTAGGAAAAGAGACAAGGAGGGAACCAGCAGAGGTCAGTCAGAGAAGAACAGAACAGCAAGGGCAAGCACACACACAACTATTCTCAGAACCATACAACCTATCACACCATCCCAACACACACTACAATCCATACCCACAGCCTCCACCCAACACCGAGCTATAGAATCCCACAGTATGCCACCAGGTCTCCCACCCTCACAGGCCCCCCAAACCACAGTGTTGGAAAGGAAACTGAAGGTATTGTACACAAACGCTGATGGAATAACAAATAAGTGGGAGGAGTGGCATGAAAGAGTCAAAGAAGCATCACCGGACATCATAGCTCTCACAGAAACCAAGCTTACAGGTATGATAACAGATGCCATCTTTCCAACGGGATACCAAATCCTGAGGAAAGACAGAGGGAACAGGGGGGGGTGGAGGAGTGGCGTTGCTGATCAAAAATCGCTGGAATTTTGATGAGCTGGAGAGAGGAGACAGCGGAGAAGAAAGTGATTACATAGTGGGAACACTTCACTCTGGAGGTCCCAAGGTGGTAATAGCAGTGATGTATAACCCACCACAGAACAGCAGGAGGCCAAGGCAAGAGTACGACGAGAGCAATAGAGCGATGGTTGACACACTGGCTAGAGTGGCCAGAAGAGCTCATGCATGCAGGGCAAAGCTCCTGATCATGGGTGACTTTAACCACAAGGAGATCGATTGGGAGAACTTGGACCCACATGGGGGCCAAGATACATGGAGGGCTAAGATGATGGAGGTGGTACTGGAAAACTTCATGTGCCAACACGTAAGGGACACTACAAGAGAGAGAGGAGAGGATGAACCAGCAAGGCTGGACTTAGTATTCACCTTGAGTAGAGCAGATATCGAGGACATCACATATGAAAGACCCCTTGGGGCCAGTGACCATGTGGTTTTAAGCTTCGAATACACAGTAGAGCTACAAGTGGAGGGAGAAGCAGGAAGGCCAGGACGAATGAAGCCAAACTACAAGAAAGGGGACTACACAGGAATGAGGAACTACCTGAACGGGGTTCAGTGGGACAGAGAACTGGCAGGGAAGCCAGTTAATGAGATGATGGAATATGTAGCAACAAAATGCAAGGAGGCTGAGGAGAGGTTTGTACCCAAGGGTAACAGGATTAATGAAAAAGCAAGGATGAGCCCATGGTTTACCCAAAGGTGCAGGGAGGCAAAAACCAAGTGTGCTAGGGAATGGAAGAAATATAGAAGGCAAAGGACCCAGGAGAATAAGGAGAACAGTCGTAGAGCCAGAAACGAATATGCACAGATAAGAAGGGAGGCCCAAAGACAATATGAAAATGACATAGCAGCGAAAGCCAAATCTGACCCGAAACTATTGTACAGCCACATCAGGAGGAAAACAACAGTCAAGGACCAGGTAATCAGGCTAAGGAAGGAAGGAGGAGAGACAACAAGAAATGACCGTGAAGTATGTGAAGAACTCAACAAGAGATTACTGACTCTATGACCGCGGGTTCAATCCCGGCCGGGGGTATGGTTCAACAAGAGATTCAAAGAAGTGTTCACAGAGGAGACAGAAGGGACTCCAGAAAGACGGAGAGGTGGGGCACACCACCAAGTGCTGGACACAGTGCACACAACCGAGGAAGAAGTGAAGAGGCTTCTGAGTGAGCTAGATACCTCAAAGGCAATGGGGCCAGATAACATCTTCCCATGGGTATTGAGAGAGGGAGCAGAGGCGCTATGTGTACCCCTAACAACAATATTCAATACATCTATCGAAACAGGGAGATTGCCTGAGGCATGGAAGACAGCAAATGTAGTCCCAATCTTTAAAAAAGGAGACAGACATGAAGCATTAAACTACAGACCAGTGTCACTGACATGTATAGTATGCAAAATCATGGAGAAGATTATCAGGAGAAGAGTGGTGGAACACCTAGAAAGGAATGATCTCATCAACAGCAGCCAACATGGTTTCAGGGACGGGAAATCCTGTGTCACAAACCTACTGGAGTTCTATGACATGGTGACAGCAGTAAGAGAAGAGAGAGAGGGGTGGGTGGATTGCATTTTCTTGGACTGCAAGAAGGCGTTTGACACAGTTCCACACAAGAGATTGGTGCAAAAACTGGAGGACCAAGCAGGGATAACAGGGAAGG
>NC_091307.1:34834982-34934982 GCF_038502225.1 Cherax quadricarinatus
CATTTCAGTCTGGAGGTCCCAAGATGGTAATTGCAATGATGTACGACCCACCAAAGAATAGCAGGAGGCCAAGGAGAGTATGATGAGAGTAATAGAGCGATGGTTGACACACTGGCTGAAGTGGCCAGAAGGGCTCAGGCGAGCAGGGTAAAAGTGCTGATTCTGAGTGACTTTAATCACAAGGAAATCGACTGGGAGAACTTGGAGCTACATGGGGGCCCAGAAACATGCAAGGTTAAGATGATGGACTTGGTACTCGAAAACCTAATGTATCAACATGTAAGGGACACTACTAGAGAGAGAGAGGAGAGGATGAACCAGCATGACTGGACCTAGTATTCACCTTGAAAAGTGCAGATATTGAGGACATCACATTTGAAAGACCCCTCAGGGCCAGTGATCACGTGATTCTGAACTTCGAATACATAGTAGAGTTACAAGTGGAGAGGGAATCAGGAAGATCAGGATGAATGAAGCCAAACCCCGTGCATGAAGAATTTCCTGTACGGGGTTCAGTGCAACAGAGAACTGGCAGGAAAGTCATTAAAAAATGATGGAATATGTGACAACAATATGCAAGGAAGATGAGGAGAGGTTTGTACCGAAGGGTAACGGAAATAATGAGAAAGCCGGATGAGCCCTTGGTTCACCCAAAGGTGTAGAGAGGCCAAAACCAAGTGTGTTAGAGAATGGAAGAAGTAAAGGAGGCAAAGGACACAGGAGAATAAGCAGAGCAGGCATAGAGCCAGAAATGAATATGCACAGGTAAGAAGTGAGGCCCAACGACAAAATGAGAATGACATAGCAACAAATGCCAAATCTGACCTGAAGCTGTTTGTTGCATGCAAAGAGTATGTACCTTTATTCGGAGTATGTGAACACACTCAGAAAAGGCTTCCTCCCCAACCAGCAAACCATGTAACTAAGGGTCATACGATGGGGCCCCATCGTCAGATCAGTTCCTAGGTTCAGCCAATCATATTGTGAATCTAGCAATTGTGAAGGTGACATGGATACTGCTCACATTCTCACCCTTGTAATTTTCACCCAGCTGTTGGTTGAACACGGTTGTCTATTCTGTCTATAGGCTGTGTCTTTGCCTTTTGATTTACCATGTTGTATGCATATATTTCCAACTGTATATAGTGAACATACTTGTATATACTTAAAATCGCACTTGGTGAAGGAAAATATAATTCAAAGTTACTCAGCTGTGTTTGTTCTACTCCTTGCTCCCCTTTATATCCAGGATAACAAGTCTTTTTGTTCCTGGGTTGTAATATGGGGGCCTGTCCGGGAGATGAAGCTGGATTTTGAGCTGGAGCTGAGCCTAGAGTTTAAGTTGGAGCAGGAACTAAGATCGTAGATAGCTTGTTGTCTGGCATTGCGTCAGCTTTACCAACGCTTCACAAACTTCGTGTGTCAATTGCCTTGCTATGATCAGCCTTGCTATGTGTGATCGTAGATAGCTTGCTACTTTGTGTATCGAAGTTGTGTTTGCTTGGTATGGTCAGCTGTGCTATTGTGCTTTACAGTTGGCTTTGCTATTATGTATCAGCCTTGCTATTGTATGTGCGTATTCTGCATTCGGCTTTGTTATGTGTCAGCCTTATCGCGTGAGTATTCTGCAATCGTACTGTGCATTGCAAATAGTGTGTTACGTTGGGGTATGCTGCCTAGACAAGTCAGATGTGTAGTGTCTGAATACACTTTATTAAACTCGCCAAAGTTTTCTCTACAGTGCTGTTGCAAATTGCTCGTTCCATTGGCAGTGATTACGAACGCACTCTTACAGCTGCGCATCTTCATGCTCTTATAAGTGTCAGACTTTGAGAAGACGAGATGGCACATCAAACTCCTCCCTCTACAGGAGCCAGGAATAAAACACCAATGTTCTCGCAGGAGAACAATGATACATGACCTGAGCAAACCGTCAGTCTCGTGCGACAGGGTTGTCTGAAGATAAAATCAGTTTTATTGGCACTTGAATTGGCGAAAATCAATCTAGAGCAGACTAGGGAACAACGCTCGTGTGCCAAGGAAGAATTTGATATGGAAAAAGAAAGGAGGTAGTTTTCTCAAGTTATAAATGACTTTAGTTTGCAAAAAAACAATACAGCTGGTTCCTCGTTTCATTGAGGCCGAGTCTGAACAATTTTTCGAAACTTTCAAAAACCAGGCTCGAGCCCTGAGGTGACCTGAACAGCATTGGGCGTCTTTGGTGCATACAGCATTTTTTGGTAAGGAACAGGAATTTACATTATTGTTAAATGATACTGATTTCAGTAATTATCAGGTGGTGAAGACCACGGTTCTTTGAGCTTATCAATGTATCCCTGCTAAGTATACTAAGGCATTCAAGTTAGGCAGACGACAGCTTGGTCAATCTTTAGTGGATTTTGTTCAATAGCAGACCAAAGCTTTTACCATTTGGTACAAAGCCAGTGGTGTCGCAAACTTCGATGAATTTATTCAACTTATACTGGTGGACAACCTGCTGGAGTCTGTGGGACCAGAGGTTCGAGTCTTTCTGCAGGACCATGTCTTGGAGGCAGCCAGGTTGGCTGATACTTTTGAAACCAACCGCTCCTTGTCTGAGTGGTCCCATCTTTCTTTTCAACAGCCTGGCATGAGCAGAGATTTTCAACGTAAAGTTACTGATTGGAGGATTAAGTGCCAGCAAGAAGAACGCCTACGTCAACCAAGTCACCTGGTGAGCCACGCTATTCAGCTTATGGTCAACCTGGTGAACGACAACCCACTCAACATGGTGTATCCCGACAACAGTACCCAGAGAGGCACCAGTCACAAAGTTCCCTTTAATTGGACCCCAGAATGTCAAAATGCTTTTACGAAAGGAAAAAGATTACTTTGTAGTGCACCCATTCTTTTGTCTCCAGACTTTTCCAAACCGTTTTCATTACAGGTTGATGCTTCTGAGTCTGGGGTTGGAGCGGTACTTTTGCAAGCCGAGGACGGTGGGTTGCAGCCTGTGGCATTCTTCTAGGCCAAGTATCTGCAGCACCAGAGGGCCTACTTTACAACTAAAAAAGAAACCCTTGCTCTAGTACTAGCTGTGGAGCACTTTGATGTTTATGTGGGCCAGACTTCGCAGGTGGTCACAGTTTATAGTGACCACGACCCTCTGGTGTATCTCCAAGCAATGAAGAACCACAATACAAGACTCAAGAGATGAAGTCTCAGTCTACAACCCTACCATATACCTGGAGAGTTTACTTGGAGAGAGTTCCGGGGGTCAACGCCCCCGCAGCCCAGTTTGTGACCAGGCAAAGAAAATACGGCCGACACATTGTCTAGGTCATAAAATATTTTAGGTTAAGATGTGTTAAGGACCTTTGGTAAACAGGTTTTCAGCTCTTTTTTCCCCTTTTGTATATAATGAGTATTTATTTATTTATTTATTTATTTATTTTTTTAGTGAGGGGATATTCTGCTACCGTCCGCAGGTATCTTGGACCTACATTAGCCCTACTGTCTGCTGTCTCGCTCTAAGTTTAGAGTTTGGCTTTATGTAGCAAATAAAGTTGAGCTCTATCTAAGGGTTGGATGTTTGAGAGGAAGGCGGTCCCATTATATTGTGCCATGGTGGCACGTTTACCAATCGGAGGTGGAACTCTAGTCCTGAGCCTTCTCGGGGTGGGAGTGTTGCATGCAAGTATGTTTCTTTATTTGGTGCATGTGAACACACTCATAAAGGCTACGTCCTCAACCAGTGAACCAGGTAATTAAGGGTCATACGATGGGGCCCCATCATCAGATCAGTTCCTAGGTTCAGCCAATCATATTGTGAATCTGGCAATTGGGAAAGTGACATGGATACCACTCACATTCTCACCCTTGCCATTTTCACCCAGCTGCTGGTTGAACACGGTTGTTCATTCTGTCTCTTGGCTGTATCTTTGCATCTTGATTTACTGTGTTGTACACGTATACTTCCAACTGTATATAGTGTACATACTTTTATGTACTTAAGGAAAATATAATTCTGAAGGAAAATATAATTCAAAGTCACTCAGCTGTGTTTGTCCTGCTCCTTGCTCCCCTTTGCGTCCAGGATAACAGACCTTTTTGTTCCTGGGTTGTAATACTGTTCTACAACCATATCAGGAGGAAAACAACACACAAATACCATGTAATCAGGCTGAGGAAGGAAGGAGGGGAGATCACATGAAATAACTGCGAAGTATGTGAGGAGCTCAACATGAGATTCAAAGAAGTGTTCACAGAGGAGACAGAAGGGCCTCTAGAAAGGCGAAAAGGTGGGGTACACAATCAAGTGTTGGACACAAAACATACAACCGAGGAAGATGTGAAGAGGCTGCTAAGCGAGACAGATACCTCAAAGGTGATGGGGCCGGATAACATCTCTCCATGTGTCATGAGAGAGGGAGCAGAGGTGCTATGTGTACCACTAACAACAATCTTCAACACATCTATCAAAACAGGTCGACTACCTGAGGAATAGAAGACAGCAAATGTAGTCCCAATTTTTAAAAAGGAGACAAACACGAAGCATTAAGTACAAACCAGTGTCATTGACATGTATAGTATGCAGTGTCAAGGAAAAGATTATTAGGAGAAGAGTGATGGAGCAACTACAAAGGAATGAACTTATCAATGATAACCACCACAGTTTCAGGGACGGAAAATCCTGTGTCACAAACCTACTGGAGTTCTATGACAGGGTGACAGCAGTAAGACAAGAGAGAGAGAGGGGTACATAGATTGCTTTTTCTTGGACTGTAAGAAGGCGTTTGACACAGTTCCACACAAGAGATTAGTGCAAGAGCTGGAGGACCAGGCAGGAATAACAGGGAAGGCACTGCAGTTAATCAGGAAATACCTGTCGGGAAGACAACAGCGAGTCATGGTGCGTGACGAGGTGTCAGAGTGGGCGCCTGTGACGAGCGGGGTTCCACAAGGGTCAGTCCTAGGACCGGTGCTGTTTCTGGTATGAACGGCATGACGGGAGGAATACACTCAGAACTGTTTCTGTTTGCAGATGATGTGAAGTTGACGAGAAGAATTCAATAGGAGGAGGACCAGGCAGAACTGCAAAGGGATCTAGACAGGATGCAGGCCTGGTCCAGAAACTGGCTCCAGGAGTTCAACCCCACCAAGTGAAAAGTCATGAACGTTGATGAAGGGCAAAGAAGACAGTAGACAGAGAACAGTCTAGGGGGCCTGAGACTAAAAAGCCCCACTCAAGAAAAAGGATCTTGGGGTGAGTATAACACCGGGCACATCACCTGAGGTGCACATCAGCCAAATAACTGTTGCAGCATACGGGCGCCTAGCAAATCTAACCTATTTGTGGTTGCAGGGGACGAGTCATAGCTCCTGGCCCCGCCTCTTCACTGATTGCTACTAGGTCCTCTCTCTCCCTGCTCCATGAGCTTTATCATACCTCGCCTTAAAACTATGTATGGTTCCCGCCTCCACTAAGTCACTTTCTAGGCTATTCCACTTCCTGACAACTCTATGACTGAAGAAATACTTCCTAACATACCTTTGATTCATCTGAGTCTTCAACTTCCAATTGTGACCTCTTGTTTCTGTGTCCCATCTCTGGAATATCCCGTCTTTGTCCATTTTGTCTATTCCGCGCAGTATTTTATATGTCGTTATCATGTCTCCCCTGACCCTCCTGTCCTCCAGTGTCGTCAGGCCAATTTCCATCAACCTATCTTCGTAGGACAATCCCCTTAGCTCTGGGACTAGTCTTGTTGCAAACCTTTGCACTTTCTCCAATTTCTTGACGTGCTTGACCAGGTGTGGATTCCAAACTGGCGCTGCATACTCCAGTATGGGCCTGACGTAAATGGTATACAGAGTCTTGAACGATTTCTTACTGAGGTATCGGAACGCTATCCATAGGTTTGCCAGGCGCCCGTATGCTGCAGCAGTTATCTGCTGCACACACACACACACACACACTGCACACACTGCACACACTGCACACACTGCACACACACACACACACACACACGCGCGCGCGCGTGTGTGTGTGTGTATGTACTCACCTAATTGTGGTTGCAGGGGTCGAGACTCAGCTCCTGGCCCCGCCTCTTCACTGATCGCTACTAGGTCCTCTCCCTCTGTGTGTGTGTGTGTGTGTGTGTGTGTGTGTGTGTGTATGTGTGTGTGTGTGTGTGTGTGTGTGTGTGTGTGTGTGTGTGTGTGTGTGTGTGTGAATGTGTGTGTGTTTGTGTGTGTGTGTATATATGTATGTGTGTGTGGGTGTGTGGGTGTCGTGCCGAATAGATAAAAATGGTCAATTAGCAAAAACTCATTTAAAATTAAGTTCTTTCTAAAATTTTCTCTTAATCGTTTAAAGATATATTTTTTTAATTTATGTTAATGTTAAAATTAATAATCTTGTACCAAAAGAACCTTAGAAAACTTACCTAATCTTATTATAACAAGTGGAATTTAATTTAGCCTAATCAACTAAATATATTTTAGATAAGTTGACAATAATTTAAAAATAAACAAACACAATGAAATATATTTTTTTCTTTAGGTTCAGAATGATTTTTGAGAAATTATTGCATACACAAATTTTCGCTTGCCTTATTCGGCAAGAAGATCGTTTTTGTTTAAGCCAAAATCGCAAGTTTTACCCATTTGGTACGACATATGCATATATATACATATACATATAAAGAACCAGCTGTGATTGATAGGGATTTGAGCCTGAGTCATCTATCTCGACGCCCCTGGCCGTTACACCATGCCACAGGATGTCACCTGTTCTGTGGCATGTTAAGAGTACGTTACATTTTATTCGGTGTATGTCACACACCTACATAGGCATGCCTCCCGACAAGTGAATCAGGTGCAAAGGGTTTAACGAGCAGGAGCCCCATCGTTACACCAGTACCTTAGTTCAAACAGTCATTTATAAGGAAGCCAACCAAGCCTATGAAGCGATGTGGTACACTGGTGAAGCAGCTTTGACAGACTTACCTTCTCAGCTGGTCGCTACGGTTCTCACCGTGTCTTGTGCTTGCATTCGGCTCTCTGTACACACCTGTAATAACTATACATAGGCTATAAATATACTGTAAATACCATTTTGTTTTGGTGAAGGGTATACAATCATTTACTGTCTCTACTGCCTTTTTGCTCGTTCCTAAGTATTGTCGTGTTACTGCAAGGTGTGTAGGCCAGTCTTAATGAGACGTATGCCCGGCGTTATACTTTATTGTCTGCCACCACTGTTATGCGCCTTCCAACACTATTGTAAGTCTATCACCATTATTAGAAGTCTATCACCACTACTAATCTCTACCAGCACACTTCATTAAATATTTACCACCCATTTATTATACATCTGCCCCCACTTTATAATACATCTGCCCCCACTTTATAATACATCTGCCACCACTTTATAATACATCTGCCCCCACTTTATAATACATCTGCCCCCACTTTATAATACATCTGCCACCACTTTATAATACATCTGCCCCCACTTTATAATACATCTGCCCCCACTTTATAATACATCTGCCACCACTTTATAATACATCTGCCCCCACTTTATAATACATCTGCCACCACTTTATAATACACCTGCCACCACTTTATAATACATCTGCCCCCACTTTATAATACATCTGCCCCCACTTTATAATACATCTGCCCCCACTTTATAATACATCTGCCACCACTTTATAATACATCTGCCACCACTTTATAATACATCTGCCCCCACCTTATTATAAGACTACCATCACTTTTCTAAAGTCTATCAGAAGTTTATTAAAATGAAGGTGAACTACTCTTGTCTATGTTAATTAATAACCTGAGCCTGGGATAAATAAATTAGTGAACCATTTTAATTAGGCATTTAACTTGGTTAGCAAACATACATTATTATCCAAGTTATTTAAGCTCTGGCTAAACCACCGTGTGGTTGATTCTGCGTGCACTCACCTATTCGTGGTTGCAGGGGTCAATTCACAGCTCTTGGCCCTGCCTCTTCACTGACTGCTACTAGGTCCTTTCTATCCCTGCTCAACGAGCTTTATCAAACGTCGTCTTAAAACTATGTATGGTTCCCGCCTCCACTGCATCACTTTCTGGGCTCTTCCCCATCCTGACAACTCTGTGACTGAAGAAATACTTCCTAACATTCCTTTGGCTTGTCGGAGTCTTAAACTTCCAATTGTGGCCCCTTGTTTGTGTGTCTCATCTCTGGAACATCCTGTCTTAGTCCACCTTGTAAATTCTTCGCAGTATTTTATACGTCGTTATCACGTCTTCCCTGATCCTCCTGTCCTCCAGTGTCGTCAGGCAGATTTCCTTTAATCTTTCTTCGTAGGACAGTCCCCTTAGTTCTGGGACTAGCCTTGTTGCAACCCTTTGCACTTTCTCTAATTACTTGACGTGTTTGCCCAGGTGTGGATTCCAAATTGGTACTGCATACTCCAATATGGGCCTGACGTACACGGTGTACAGAGTCTTGAACGATTCCTTATTGAGGTATCGGAACGCTATTCCTAGGTTTGCCAGGCGCCCATATGCTGCAGCAGTAATCTGGTTGATGTGCACCTCAGGAGATGTGCTCGGTATTATACTCACCCCAAGATCTTTTTCCTTGAGTGATGTTTGCAGTCTTTAAACACCTAGACTATACTCTATCCGCGGTCTTTTTTTCCCTTCCTCGATCTTCATGACTTTGCATTTGGCAGGGTTAAAATTCAAGGAGCCGGTTGCTGGACCAGGCTTGTAGCCTGTCCAGGTCTCTTTGTAGTCTTGCCTGATCCTCGACCGATTTAGTTCTCCTCATTAACTTCACATCATCTGCAAACAGGGACACTTCTGAGTCTCTCCCTTCCGTTATTTCATACATATATACCAAAAACAGCACAAGTCTTAGGATTAACTCCTGTGGAACCCCACTCGTCACAGGCGCCCATTCTGACACCTCGTCCCTGACTGTTGTTTTTCTCCTGATGTGGCTATATAGCAACTTCGAGTCAGACTTGACTTTCGATGCTATGTCATTTTCATATTGTCGCTGAGTCTCCCTTTTGTTCTGTGCATATTCGTTTCTGGCTCTTCGGCTAATCTCTTTATTTTCCTGAGTTCTTTGTCTTCTGTACCTTTTCCATTCTCTAATACACCTACTTTTTGCCTCCCTACACCTTTGGGTGAACCAAGGACTCGTTCTGGTCTTCCCATTATTTCTGTTTCCCTTGGGAACAAACCTCTCCTCTGCCATCTTGCATTTTGTTGCCACATAGTCCATCATTTCTTGAACTGGTTTTCCTGTCAGTTCTCTCTCTCACTGAATGTCGTGCAGGAAGTTCCTCATGCCTGAGTAGTCCCCCCTTTTGTAGTTTGGTTTTTCCCATCCTATTCCTGTTGCTCTTTCCACTTGTAGCTCAACTATGTAGTCAAAGCACAGAACCACATGATCACTAGCTCCTAAGGGCCTTTCATACATGATATCCTCGATGTCCAAACTACTTAAGGTGAATACAAGGTCCAGTCTTGCTGGATCATCCTCACCTCTCTCTCTGGTAGTGTCTCTAACATGTTGATGCATGAAGTTTTCCAGTACCACATCCATCATCATGGCTCTGCATGTTTCGGGACCCCCAAGAGGCTCCAGATTTTCCCAGTCAATCTCCTTGTGATTGAAATCACCCATAACTAGTAACTTTGCTCCCCCATGTGAGCCCTTCTGGCCACCTCAGGTAGTGTGCTGACCATTGCTCTGTTGCTCTCATCGTATTCTTCTCTTGGTCTCCTGCAGTTCTGTGGTGGGTTGTACATTACTGCAATTATCACCTTATGGCCCTCAGACTGGATTGTCCCTTTCGCCCTTGCCATCCATTCCTTCCATTTTCTCAAAACCCCACTGGTTTTTAATGAGCAGTGCAGCTCCTCGTCCCCTTCTCCTCCCTCTGTCTTTCCTGAGGATTTGATATCCGGGTGGAAAGATTGCATCTGTTATCATCTTTGTGAGTTTTGTTTCTGTGAGTGCTATTATGTCTGGGGATGTCTCCTTGATTCTTTCATGCCACTCCTCACACTTATTTGTTATTCCATCTGCATTTGTATACCACACCTTCAACTTCTTTTCTGAGACTGTGGTCTGGAGTTGGAGAAGTGGGAGACCTGATGAGGAATTATGGGTGGTTGCTGTGGGGGTGGAGTTTGTAATGAGGTGGGTGGGGGCATAGTATATAGCATGGGTGCTTTGGGTTAGAATGTTTGGTTGCACTGGGGTTGTCCTGGTTGGGGGGCTTCTGTAGGTAGTTGTGAGGGAGACTGTATTTGATCTTACTCCTGAGTCTGGGTTCTCCTGTCCATCTCCATCTCCATCTTCTCCTCTCTTTCCTCCTTTCGTCTTTGTACCATCTCTCTCAGTTTCTGCTTTTCTTCTTGTGTTCTGTTGCGATTGAGATACACCTTCCGGTATGCCAGCATGTCCCTTAGTCTTGCTTTCTCCTGCAGGATCCTGTTCCGATTCGATTCTGGCTTGAAAGTCACTTTCACTGGCCGGGCTCTTCTTCATACAACCCCCCCCCTATTCTCCGAAAATTTTCTAGCTGGGTCATGTCATCTTCTCCTATTGTTTTATGATGCTTTCGATTGCATTTTTCCCCTTGTTTTCTTGCTTCATAAGTTTTCCCCTTCAACTTTCTGGAGCCCATACACAAAGACTGACCTCTCCCTTTTATTCTCCCATTGCATATCCCTATGTATCCACTGATTCGATTTAATTTCCTCCATTGCAGCTTTTCTTTCTTCAGTTTCACTATCTATTGTACTTGGGCTCAGTGGCCTGTCATTTTCCCTTCTCAGCATTCCCTGGGCTCTGCTGTGGTCTGTTAGGGCCTCCACATATAGCTTAGCTCTTTCATTTACTACAGTCCCCTCTGACAGGGCTTCTATATGCAGTTTCACTCCTTTGTTCCCTACAGTCCCTTTGTTTGTGACTGAGGTAGCGGTCTCTGATGTCATTCCCAAATTGTTCTTTAGTTCTTTAGGCTGCTTCAGATTTTTCAGTTCCTCTTCCAATCTCTGTATCCTAGCCTCTGCTGCTATGACTTGCATCTCTCACTAATTATGTGTTTTAGTGTTGTGGTGTGTTTGTCCAAGTGTGGGGGGGGGGAGGTAGAGGAAGAACTGTAGACAGTGGCTAAATGGGAGAGGGGTGGGGAAGGGGATTGAGGGGGGTTAATATGGGGAATGAGGAGGAGGGAGAAGCAAAGTGGGAGTATGGGAGAGAGAGAGGGGGAAAGAGGGAGAGGTGAAAGAGAGAGGGTGAAAGAGAGAGGGGGGATCAAGGGAAGGAGTGAGTGATTGGCAAGAGAGGGAGGCAGGGGGGCAAATGTATGTGTGAGTCTGTATATGTGGGAATGTGTGTGTGTGTGTGTGTGTTTGGAACTATATGTGGGTTTATTAAGTGTCTGAAAAGTAGGTGGAATTGTGTGTTGGAGTGTTATGTGAAATCTCAGTGTTCCCTTACCTGACCACACCTTCCTGTGACCTGACCACACCCTCCTGTGACCTGACCCACACCCTCCTGTGACTTGACCCACACCTACCTACAATACTGCACTCTATGCTTTTATTACCACCTAGGCTTATAGAAACCTGTCTCGCCTTGTTCCATAAATTACCAATTGATATTCCTTATTCAGTAGTTGATTGGCTATTCTTTATCGTACTAAGAGAGTTGGACCGTTCACAATCAGCTTGGCGGTTTATTGGAAACCAAAACCCACACCTAACAACCATGCATAGGTGAATACAGTGCTTGCAATGCAGCTGTAGCAGCCTGTAGAATGTCCAGCTCGATGTGATGTCCTGGCGTAGATCCACCTCCGATTCTTCTTGATATATAATGCACCCTGTGTGTGTATGTGTGTGTGTGTGTGTGTGTGTGTGTGTGTGTGTGTGTGTGTGTGTGTGTGTGTGTGTGTGTGTGTGTGTGTGTGTGTCAACAAGCTTTTTACTAGCAGCTTTTTGACATCACAGCTCAGATGGACTTTCGAAGTGCAACATCCTCCACCCCTCTTTCAGAGTGCAGAGACTGCATTTCCCACATCCATTATTGCAACATCCCCCACCCCTCCTTCAGAGTGCAAACACTGCACTTCTCATATTCAGTATTGCAACATCCCCCATCCCTCTTTCCGAGTGCACTTTCCATATCCAGTACTGTAACATCCCCACCCCCTCTTTCAGAGTGTAGACACTGCACTTTCCATAATCAGGATTCAAGTCCTGGAACACGTCTTGTTTATCTACAGTTCAGTTCACAGAACATCAGCTGCTATTTAGTCTTAGCTCACTTCAGAGCTGTTATCTTGTCTCGGCTCACTTCAAAACTGTTGTCTTGCCTCGGCTCACTTCAGAGCTGTTATCCTGCCTCAGCTCCCTTCAAATCTGTTATCCTGCATCATCTAGCTTCAAAGGACTTATCCTGTCTCAGCTATCTTGAAAGTTGTTATCCTGCCTTAACTGACTTTAAAGTTGTTATCCTACCTCTGCTCATTCCAAAGCTGTTGTCCTGTCTCAGTTTGCTTCAAAGCTGTTATCCTGCCTCAACTCACTTCAAAGTTCTTATGTTGCCTCAGCTAGTTTTAAAGTTGTTATCCTGCCTTAGCCAAATTCCAAGGTGTTATCCTGCCTCACCTAACTTCAAAGATATTATCCTACATCAGCTAACTTCAAAGGTGTTATCCAGCCTCAGCTCACTTCAAAGCTATTATCCTGCCTCAACTCACTTCAAAGATGTTATCCTTCCTCATCTCACTTCAAAGATGTTATCCTTCCTCACCTCACTTCAAAGATGTTATCCTTCCTCACCTCACTTCAAAGCTGTTATAGATATGCAGCCCTAATTAAAGTATGCTGCCATATCCCAAGATACGGCACTGTACAGGCGACAATCACCTAGTATGTATACTCATACATTGCTAGTTGAATAGCAAGAGCATTTGCAACTAGACCAGACCGTACCTCCATCCCTTACAAGGAATCGAACTTAGTCCTTTGGGTGTGAAACTGTGATCTCCTGACAGCTCTGACAACACGTCCCTCCACATACCTCTGCGTCTTTAACTCAGGTAATTATTTTTTACACTATTGAAGCAACGTTGTCAGAATTACCTACAATACAGAATCAGAGGAACAGTACAGTGACTGGCACAATACCGTGACTGAAACAATACCGTGACTGGAACAATACCGTAACTGGAACAATACCGTGACTGAAACAATACCGTGACTGGAACAATACCGTAACTGGAACAATACCGTGACTGAAACAATACCGTGACTGGAACAATACCGTGACTGAAACAATACCGTGACTGGAACAATACCGTGACTGGAACAATACCGTGACTGGAACAATACCGTGACTGGAACAATACCGTGACTGGAACAATACCGTGACTGGAACAGTACCGTGACTGGTACAATACCGTGACTGGAACAATACCGTGACTGGAACAATACCGTGATTGGAATAATACCGTGACTGGAACAATACCGTGACTGGAACAATACCGTGACTGGAACAATACCGTGACTGGAACAACACACAAACAACCCGCACATGGTTTCCCTCTCCGGGTTATTTATGTATTACCGAAAATATGATAGAGACACAATTAACCCGCACATAACAGAAACTTTATGGCGACGTTTCGGTCCGACTTGAACCGTTAACTAGTCATAGTGTGACGAATTGATTGTCCAAGTCTGACCGAAACGTCATGAAGTTTCAATTATGTGCGGGTTATTTATGTATTGTTCCAGTCGCGGTATTGAGCCATTGTGTTCAATATGTTAGACAAAAAGACACGTTGAAGAGAGAAGCACTCGTGCAACATTTGGGAATCTTTACTGTAGAAACGTTTCGCCAGCCAGTAGCTTCTTTAGTCCAGTACGACGAAGAATGGTAGAAGATGAGAAGGAGTTTGAGGTATCAGTCCCTCAGCCTGGAGTAATGTGTTTAGTCCATCAGTCTTGAGGACAGTCCAGCATATGCTCTGAAAAGTGGCTTGTATACTGCAGTCAGGACACACGTTCAGCTAATGAGACAGTTTACTGCAGCGACACGTCTCTCTCCAGGAGCTTTGTGAAGCCAATTCAAGCAATACAATGCTGACGATGATGATGGATGACCGGCTGGAGGGTGTCTCCCGGTACGGGTCTTCCAGATGGCGACCTGTCTTAGGCTCCCCGTTGAGGAAGAGCACAGCTTCACTTCAGCGTCTATTACTTCAAAGTGAGGTGAAACTTGTTATTAGTGGTAGTAGTAGTAGTAGTAGCAATAGTAGTAGTAGTAGTAGTAGCAACAACAGCAACAGCAGCAGCAGCAGCAGTAGTAGTAGTAGTAGTAGTAGCAGCTCTTAGTTGCTATGTGATGGCGGGGTTTATTGTTTTATGAACTACTGCTAAAATTTCAGGGATAATGCAGCTGTCTTTATTGTGTCTGAAATGGCGATTAAAGATAATTCAAGGCATTTTCGTCAGCGGAAATTTGTTTTTTTAACCACTAGGCGGGAGTCTGAATTTCATTAAATATTTGGTGGACTACTGGTGTTGAACATATGCATTGATGTGTTGACTTAGACGTTTCTAGGCTTCCTTCTCTTTCACCGATGTAAACTTTGCTACAGCTTCCACAAGGTATTGTATAAATACCTACACTAACTGGGTAAAGGTTCTACACTGTGGTCCTGGTCAGATCTTTAATAGAGGTGCTGGTTGCTATGGGGACACTAGCGTTGGCTTGCGCTAGTACACTGGAGACGTTCAAGGCTGTTGGGAAGGATTATAACTTGTGTTAGTGCATAGTGAAGTGACGATTTGAAGGGCTATTTTTCTTACAGTCCTTGATGGAAAAGAAAAGAAAATGTAGCTCACTGAAGGTTTGGTTTATGCATGCACACTGCTTGTCAAGAAACTCTGGGCTGCCAATACGGTATGCTCCCAGGAAAAAAGCGGATGATGATGATGCCTCGTGTAGCCTTGGTACCTTGACTGGAACAGAAGTGTATGAGATCAGTTTTTGTTTGTAGACTTAATGTAAACTTAGAATTTTAGGGTATTACCTACTATGTGAATGAGGAATCATTTCACTCTTCTTCAAGTATAAACTGGATGACCGTTTCAACCGCGTTGAACCTTGACTGTAGATTCGGCACGTCGAAACGTTTTGGGAATAAAGACGTAGCCCATGTAACTTAATTATGTGACGTTGGTGGGAATGATGCTTGCAAAGTGTTCAGTTGTTAGGTTCTCTTTGAACAAGTTTGCCAAGCTGGTGCTGATGGAAGAACCCATTCCTATGCTACAACCATTGGCTTGGGCTAATTGGCCTAATGTATTACTTAGGCTCTTTTACCTCAGTTACCACTCAGTCTTATCTAGCACTCTCACATAAGCCTGTTGGATGTCCAGGCACCTTGCACTCAAAGTCACTCTTATCCTCCTCTCTATATATATCTTATTTATTCTTGTATGGATTGGCATGAAAAAACAGCGAAACGTTGCCACAATGAAATGTCTCTTTAGCTGGATGTGTCCTTGTATTAAACTTTACCTTAGACATTTGAATTCACATGCTTAGAACTTACCTTAGATGACTCCAAAACTTTCTTTTACCTGCATCATTTAATTTCGATATGCAGCCCTAATTAAAATATGTTGCCGTATTTCGAAATTACATGCGATTGCCACCTAGTATCCACTTGTTAATATACTACCACCTGCCAGTATACTACCACCTGCCAGTATACTACCACCTGCCAGTATACTACCACCTGCCAGTATACTACCACCTGCCAGTATACTACCACCTGCCAGTATACTACCACCTGCCAGTATACTACCACCTGCCAGTATACTACCACCTGCCAGTATACTACCACCTGCCAGTATACTACCACCTGCCAGTATACTACCACCTGCCAGTATACTAGTACCTACCAGTATACTAACACCTGCTAGTATACTACCACCTGCCAGTATATTATCACCTGCTAGTATACTACCATCTGACAGTACACTACCACCTGCCAGTATACTAGTACCTACCAGTATACTAACACCTGCTAGTATACTACCACCTGCCAGTATACTACCACCTGCCAGTATACTACCACCTGCCAGTATACTACCACCTGCCAGTATACTACCACCTGCCAGTATACTACCACCTGCCAGTATACTAGTACCTACCAGTATACTAACACCTGCCAGTATACTACCACCTGCCAGTATATTATCACCTGCTAGTATACTACCATCTGACAGTACACTACCACCTGCCAGTATACTAGTACCTACCAGTATACTAACACCTGCTAGTATACTACCACCTGCCAGTATACTACCACCTGCCAGTATACTACCACCTGCCAGTATACTACCACCTGCCAGTATACTACCACCTGCCAGTATACTACCACCTGCCAGTATACTAGTACCTACCAGTATACTAACACCTGCTAGTATATACTACCACCTGCCAGTATACTACCACCTGCCAGTATACTACCACCTGCCAGTATATTATCACCTGCTAGTATACTACCATCTGACAGTACACTACCACCTGCCAGTATACTACCACCTGCCAGTACACTACCACCTGCCAGTATACTAGTACCTACCAGTATACTACCACCTGCCAGTATACTACCACCTACCAGTATACTACCACCTGCCAGTACACTACCACCTGCCAGTATACTACCACCTGCCAGTATACTAGTACCTACCAGTATACTACCACCTGCCAGTATACTACCACCTACCAGTATACTACCACCTGCCAGTATACTAGTACCTACCAGTATACTACCACCTGCCAGTATACTAGTACCTACCAGTATACTAACACCTGCCAGTATACTACCACCTGCCAGTATACTACCACCTGCCAGTACACTACCACCTGCCAGTATACTAGTACCTACCAGTATACTAACACCTGCTAGTATACTACCACCTGCCAGTATACTACCACCTGCCAGTATACTACCACCTGCCAGTACACTACCACCTGCCAGTACACTACCACCTGCCAGTATACTAGTACCTACCAGTATACTAACATCTGCTAGTATACTACCACCTGCCAGTATACTACCACCTGCCAGTATACTACCACCTGCCAGTATACTACCACCTGCCAGTACACTACCACCTGCCAGTACACTACCACCTGCCAGTATACTAGTACCTACCAGTATACTATCACCTGCTAGTATACTACCACCTGCCAGTATACTACCACCTGCCAGTATACTACCACCTGCCAGTACACTACCACCTGCCAGTACACTACCACCTGCCAGTACACTACCACCTCCCAGTATACTAGTACCTACCAGTATACTACCACCTGCCAGTATACTACCACCTGCCAGTATACTACCACCTGCCAGTATATTACCACCTGCCAGTATACTACCACCTGCCAGTATATTACCACCTGCCAGTACACTACCACCTGCCAGTATATTACCACCTGCCAGTACACTACCACCTGCCAGTATATTATCACCTGCTAGTTTACTACCACCTGCCAGTATACTACCACCTGCCAGTATACTACCACCTGCCAGTATACTACCACCTGCCAGTATACTACCACTTGTCAGTATACTACCACCTGCCAGTATACTACCACAGAGCATACATTTCGGCATGAATCGCATAACAGAGCATACATAACAACGCCATTTAGCATATAACAGAGCATACAAACAACGGCATGTATCGCATAACAGAGCATACATAACAACGGCATGAATCGCATAACAGAGCATACATAACAATGGTATTTAGCATATAACAGAGCATACAAACAACGGCATGTATCGCATAACAGAGCATACATAACAACGGCATGTATCGCATAACAGAGCATACAAACAACGGCATGTATCGCATAACAGAGCATACATAACAACGGCATGTATCACATAACGAGAGTGTGAGGTCAAGACCTGCTATTAAGTGTCATTTCCTAACAGGAGCTGGCATCCCTGCCTGACAAACAGTCAACGGGTAACAGGTCAACAGAGTTGCCTGCGTGTAGCGCAGGCAACAATACCCTGGCCGGCAGCAAGCAGCGATGGTGTTTTCATTACGAAATCAATTTGGTCATATTTATTTGACTTCGACGCTGCGCATAAAAAGAGTCAGTCGCAGTATTTCCGCATTAATAAAAGTTGCCGCCTTCATTTTCAGATTTCGGAGAGGCGTTTTATTTAGTTAATTAAGTGAGTGTGTCCTATAAATGTCAGCCCATGAAAATGGTATTTACACTATTGTAAAAGTTTTTTTTAATTAAATGATAGAGCCCTTAAAACCATTATATGTAAAGCGGTTTGTTTTATTTTTCGAAATTTCGCTTTTGAGTCGAAAAATGGAAATTTTATGGTGATTAGAAATGATTAAAGTGCAATGAGCGTTGCCAGTATAGGGAAATGTCTACCTGGAGTATACCTGGAGGGTGTTCTGGGGGTCAACGCCCCCGCGGTCCGATCCATGACCAAACCTCGCTGTGCATCAGGGCCTGATCAACCAGGTTCCTGCTAAACGGAAGCACGTAATCCAAAGTGCGAACCGTCTGGTCAGGTAACCACTTTAAATATCTATCTATTTGTCTCTTAGGCTCTTTTGGGTACTTTTATTTATTTATTTATTTATTTATTTATTTATTTATTTATCTGCATTCCTCGCCTACCAGTTCTATCTGTAGGCGCGAGATACACACGTTCAATGTAATTCCAGCCTATTTTAGCCTAAATCCTTTTCTTTCTGCCCTTCTTCCTCTGGCAAGATGGAGAATTAGACACAAGCAACATCTGGGTATCTTTATTTGTAGACGTTTCGCCAGCCAGTGGCTTTATCAACACAAATTCAAGGAAATAATTGGAATATTGTAAAGCTATGTAGAAAGGATTGAGGTAATGAGTCCCTCAGCCCTGGAGTTGGTGATGAGTACTGTAGTCATCAAGACTACGAGGCTGAGGTACTGAGTACCTCATGTTTTGTATATAGTTCTACTGTCCTGCCATTATGTCTTGAATCTGTATTGATCAAGTCACTGGATGGCGAAATGTCTACAAATAAAGATACCCAGATGTTGCACATGTGTCTCATTCTTGCCCAGTGTTGCCAGGAGAGCCTCGACACTCACCTCCCTCAGCTCAACTGCCGAGCTCACCTGTTCCAGCTCACCTCCCTGAGCTCACCTCCCTGATCTCACTTCCCTGAGCTCACTTGCCTGAGCTCACTTGCCTGAGCTCACTTGCCTGAGCTCACTTCCCTGAGCTCACTTGCCTGAGCTCACTTGCCTGAGCTCACTTCCCTGAGTTCACTTGCCTGAGCTCACTTGCCTGAGCTCACTTGCCTGAGCTCACTTGCCTGAGCTCACTTCCCTGAGCTCACTTCCCTGAGCTCACCTGCCTGAGCTCACTTCCCTGAGCTCACTTGCCTGAGCTCACTTGCCTGAGCTCACTTCCCTGAGCTCACTTGCCTGAGCTCACTTCCCTGAGCTCACCTGCCTGAGCTCACTTGCCTGAACTCCTCCTGGCCCCATCTGCACCTCGCTCTTGTATTTTCTGCTTCCAGCTAATTTTATTTTTATTTGGGTTAATTAGTGTTGCTGCTGCTTTCAGCGATTCATTTTTGAACAATAATTGTGTATTCACTTGTTTCCATCTGTGTTAGTGAATTATCCTAGATTACAGTGTTGTTGTATTTTTCTTTGTACTATTAAACTTACCGTCCAATTGATTCAATATTGTGTAACGTACGTGTTCAGCACGTAACGTGGTCTTGTATTCTGTATTTTTATGTCATTATGTAGGTCTGATCCCTTAGACTTGCGTTTGTTGTCATGTACAGCTGTGACTGGCGACTGAGTAACGTGGAGTGGGCGTGGAGTGGGCGTGAAGTGGGCGTGAAGTGGGAGTCCTTACTAAGACTACAGAGCGTAGACACAACCTTTATCTGAAATACAGCCCATCCTGAAAATCATTTCTCTCCACATTAAGTCCACGTATGAGAGTAACAGCTACTCACAGTTTAATCCAGGAGACATGGAGAGTTGTAGGAGTTCTGATGAGCTAGACAACTGGTATAACACACATGTTCTCTAACTCCCTCCGCTCCCCCACCTCTCTCTCTCTCTCTCTCTCTCTCTCTCTTGTGGAGAAATCTTCTCCAGGAGGGGGGTATCAGCCCCTTTCAGCCCTTTCAGCCCTGAGGGGCCCAGCCCTCTCAGAAGGGGCAAGCATCTTGTTTACTGCTACAGCAAGTAATTGATCCCAGATGCAGTACCAGTATGCGACGTGGTCAAGCGACCGACGCTCCGTGCAAAAATCCAGTGTTGCAAAGTGTAGTTTAATAAAAGACAGTCCATCTCTTACCTTAGCAGGACAATTAAGGAAAATCCTGCTCCCACTTTATTACCATGGTAAAGATAGTGTACATTGTTGTCTATGCTCAAAACAGCAAGTATCAAGCATTCTGCTTTGCTTCATGGAGGAAGTGGCAAGGAAGCAAAAGTACTAGGTCAGCTTTTCCTTTATGTGCTAGGGGCAGTGACTGTGTATGAGGTTGTGGCGTCTTCAGATAACTTTTGACTCTACTGAGAGTCACACTGACTCCAGGATAACCAACAAAGAACCCTGATCCCTGCGTTAGTGTGAACAAAGTGTCTCACAAAACACAATAAACACTTACAGAGAAGTGTGATTAGCTTCTTTAGTGATAAGATTGTGAACAATAAAGACAAATCTTGTGGAACATAGTGTACCAGTGTACATATTCCTAGACTATGGAAGACGTGGACATCCAAGGACACATCAGTTTCTATCAAGTCACCGATACCTGTCGAAGGTGTGAAGAACACCATAGCTCACGTTACAAGAGCAAGGTGGGTTATAAATTTCTTGTAGTACGGGGCACTGCGAAGTTCTTGAGTCGCAAGGAGTTTGTAATCAACCTATAGTCGGCAGTGAGGTGCAGACTTTTGAGTCCACACAAGTACGTAAGTCAGCCATCAGTGAATGAAATATGCTGACATAACACCCCCTAGGGGTAATTTATAATCTTACAAAATATAATTCATTTCAGCCCGTTGAGAAATGATCTTCGACAGCTTCTCAAGACCTCGTCTGCAGGGCCGGTTGTGCAGGCGATGAGCTGTCTTTCTAAGCTAAGTTTTCCCTATATTTAAACTATAAACTTAGCTGGTAAACCATTTCTCAACATCTTTCTCTCGCTTTTAAGCTGCTGCATCTGGTGCTGCTGCTACTGCTGTTTCATACAGTGACCTAGCAATCATTCTTTCCACCATTATCACTTCCTCTTCTCTACTGGATCATCCTCCAGTTAATTACTTCATGAACCCTTCCTTCCTCTGTCACCTGATGCAATGATTTATTTTGTTATTTTTTCTATTATTCCTAAGAGAGTGCAAAAATTACAGGGGAATAAGTCTGTTGAGTATACCTGGAAAGTGTATGGTAGAGCTATCATTGAAAGAATTAAGAGTAAATCGGAGAGTAGGATAGCAGATGAACAAGGAGGCTTTAGGAAAGTTAGAGGGTGTGTAGACCAAGTGTTTACAGTGAAACATGTAGATGAACAGTATTTAGATAAGGGTAAAGAGGTTTTTGTGGCATTTATGGATTTGGAAAAGGCATATGACAGGGTGGATAGGGGGGCAATGAGGCAGATGTTGCAAATGTATGGAATAGGAGGTAGGTTACTGAAAGCAGTGAAGAGTTTTTACGAGGATAGTGAGGCTCAGGTTAGAGTATGTAGGAGAGAGGGAGATTATTTCCCAGTAATAGAAGGCCTTCGACAAGGATTTGTGATGTCACCGTGGTTGTTCAATATAGTTATAGATGGGGTTGTAGGAGAAATGAATGCTAAGGTCTTGGCAAGAGGTGTGGAGTTAAAAGATAAAGACTCAAACACAAAGTGGGAGATGTCACAGTTGCTCTTTGCTGATGACACTGTGCTTTTGGGAGATTCTGAAGAGAAGTTGCAGAGGTTGGTGGATGAATTTGGTAGGGTATGTAAGATTAGAAAATTAAAAGTGAATATAGGAAAGAGTAAGGTGATGAGAATAACAAAAATATTAGGTGACGAAAGATTGGATATCAGATTGGAGGGAGAGAGTATGGAGGAGGCGAATGTATGCAGATATTTAGGATTGGACGTGTCAGCAGATGGGTCTATGAAGGATGAGGTGAATCATAGAACTGATGAGGGGAAAAGGGTAAGTGGTGCAATTAGGAGTCTGTGGAGACAAAGAACTTTGTCCGTGGAAGCATTGGGGAATGTATGAGACTATATTTGTACCAACACTCTTGTATGGGTGTGAAGCATGGGTGATGAATGTTGCAACGAGGAGAAGGCTGGAGGCAGTGGAGATGTCATGTCTGAGGGCAATGTGTGGTGTGAATATCATGCAGAGAATTCGTAGTTTGGAAATTAGGAGAAGGTGTGGGATTACCAGAGGGCTGAGGATGAGTTGTAGAGGTGGTTCGGACATGTAGAGAGAGTGGAACAAAACAGAATGACTTTGAGAGTGTATAACTCAGTAGTGGAGGGAAGGCAGGGTAGGGGTCGGCCTAGGAAGGGTTGGAGGGAGGGGGTTAAAGGAGGTTTTGTGTGAATGGAGACAAATGGTTTTTAATACTTGGCGTGCTGTTGGAGTGTGAGCAAAGTAACATTTATGAAGGGGTTCAGGGAAACCGGCAGACCGGACTTGAGTCCTGGAGATGGGAAGTACAGTGCCTGCACTCTGAAGGAGGGGTGTTAATGTTGCAGTTTAAAAACTGTAGTGTAAAGCACCCTTCTGGCAAGACAGTGATGGAGTGAATGATGGTGAAAGTTTTTCTTTTTCGGGCCACCCTGCCTTGGTGGGAATCGGCCGAAGTGTTAATAAAAATAAAAATAGTTCTAATCATATTGTAGCTAAAATTTCTCCTCACTCAAGAAACTCTGTGAAACGTCGAAATTTGAAATAAAAAAACATAATTTAGCTTCTTATTCAAAATACATTTAAAATATATATATATATATATATATATATATATATATATATATATATATATATATATATATATATATATATATATATATATATATATATATACAATAAAATCACAGTATACTGGTGATTTTAAAATGTGCAAAACATCCACTGTGAAACAATAATGAAATTCGAAGCGCTATCGTGACTACTCACATTATCAAGGAACAATAAGTGATGCATCTATGGAAGGCATATAAAGGATCTAGACCACACCTCACCATCACATCCCACAACAAAGAAACACCTGACGCACAACTCATAAGAAAGAGAAAACTGCAACAGGCTTGCTGGCACAACTACACAGATCCTTCACACAACCCACAAACAAACTATTCTACCCAAGAATTAAGATTCATTATTTGTCCAGTGTAATATTAAATTCTATTAATTATAAATGGATCTAATTTATATAAACCAAAGGAAATATTCATATTATAATCGAAGCTTGTTTCATAAAGAGCAGTTTTGAAAATAATATGAATATTTCCTTTGAAGCTACACAAGTGTTAAACATGTGAAGCTACACAGGTGTTACACATGTGAAGCTACACAGGTGTTACACATATGAAGCTACACAAGTGTTAAACATGTGAAGCTACACAGGTGTTACACATGTGAAGCTACACACGTGTTACACATGTGAAGATACACAGGTGTTACACATGTGAAGCTACACACTTGTTACACATGTGAAGCTACACAGGTGTTACACATGTGAAGCTACACAAGTGTTACACATGTGAAGCTACACAGGTGTTACACATGTGAAGCTACACAGGTGTTACACATATGAAGCTACACAGGTGTTACACATGTGAAGCTACACAGGTGTTACACATGTGAAGCTACACAGGTGTTACACATGTGAAGCTACACAGGTGTTACACATATGAAGCTACACAAGTGTTACACCTGTGAAGCTACACAGGTGTTACACATATGAAGCTTTACAGGTGTTACACATGTAAAGCTACACAGGTGTTACACATGTGAAGCTACACAGGTGTTACACATATGAAGCTTCACAGGTGTTACACATGTGAAGCTACACAGGTGTTACGCATGTGAAGCTACACAGGTGTTACACATATGAAGCTACACAAGTGTTACACTTGTGAAGCTACACAGGTGTTACACATGTGGAGTTACACGGGTGTTACACATGTGAAGCTACACAAGTGTTACACATGTGAAGCTACGCAGGAGTTACACATGTGAAGCTACACAAGTGTTACACATGTGAAGCTACACAGGTGTTACACATGTGAAGCTACACAGGTTTTGCACATACGAAGCTACACAAGTGTTACACATGTGAAGCTACACAGGTTTTGCACATACGAAGCTACACAAGTGTTACACATGTGAAACTACACAGGTGTTACACATGTGAAGCTACACAGGTGTTACACATATGAAGCTACACAGGTGTTACATATGTGAAGCTACACAGGTGTTACACATGTGAGGCTACACAGGTGCTACACATGTGAAGCTACACAGGTGCTACACATGTGAAGCTACACAGGTGATACACATGTGAAGCTACACAGGTGTTACACATATGAAGCTACACAGGTGTTACACATATGAAGTTACACAGGTGTTACACATGTGAAGCTACACAGGTGTTACACATGTGAAGCTACACAGGTGTTACACATATGAAGCTACACAGGTGTTACATATGTGAAGCTACACAGGTGTTACACATGTGAGGCTACACAGGTGCTACACATGTGAAGCTACACAGGTGCTACACATGTGAAGCTACACAGGTGATACACATGTGAAGCTACACAGGTGTAGCACATATGAAGCTACACAGGTGTTACACATGTGAAGCTACACATGTGATACACATGTGAAGCTACACAGGTGTAGCACATATGAAGCTACACAGGTGTTACACATGTGAAGCTACACAGGTGTTACACATGTGAAGCTACACAGGTGTTACACATGTGAAATTACACAGGTGTTACACATGTGAAGCTACACAGGTGTTACACATGTGAAGCTACACAAGTGTTACACATGTGAAGCTACACAGGTGTTACACATGTGAAGCTACACAAGTGTTACATATGTGAAGCTGCACAGGTGTTACATATATGAAGCTACACAGACGTTACACATGTGAAGCTACACAAGTGTTACACATGTGAAGCTACACAGGTGTTGCACATGTGAAGCTACACAAGTGTTACACATGTGAAGCTACACAGGTGTTACACATATGAAGTTACACAGGTGTTACATATATGAAGCTACGCAGGCGTTACGCATATGAAGCTACACAGGTGTTACATATGTGAAGCTTCACAGGTGTTACACATGTGAAGCTACACAGGTGTTACACATGTGAAGCAACACAGATGTTACACATGTGAAGCTACACAGGTGTTAAACACATATGAAGCTACACAGGTGTTACACTTGTGAAGCTACACAGGTGTTACACATGTGAAGCTACACAGGTGTTACACATATGAAGCTACACAGGTTTTACACATATGAAGTTACACAGGTGTTACACATATGAAGCTACACAAGTGTTACACATGTGAAGCTACACAGGTGTTACACATATGAAGTTACACAGGTGTTACACATATGAAGGTACACAGGTGTTACACATGTGAAGCTACACAGGTGTTACACATATGAAGCTACATAGGTGTTACACATGTGAAGCTACACAGGTGTTACACATGTGAGGCTACACAGGTGTTACACATGTTTAGCTTCACAGGTGTTAAACTTGTGAAGCTACACATGTGTTACAGATGTGAAGCTACACAGGTATTACACATGTGAAGCTACACAGGTGTTACACATGTGAAGCTGCAAGGCGTTATACATATGAAGCTACACAGGTGTTACACATGTGAAGCTACACAGGTGTTACACATGTGAAGCTGCACAGGCGTTATGCATATGAAGCTACATAGGTGTTACACGTGTGAAGCTACACAGGTGTTGCACATGTGAAGCTGCACAGGTGTTACACATGTGAAGCAACACAGATCTTACACATGTGAAGCTACACAGGTGTTAAACACATATGAAGCTACGCAGGTGTTACACATGTGAAGCTACACAGGTGTTACACATGTGAAGCTACACCGGTGTTACACATGTGAAGCTACACAGGTGCTGCACATGTGAAGCTACACAGGTGTTACACATATGAAGCTACACAGGTGTTACACATGTGAAGCTACACAGGTGTTACACATGTGAAGCTACACAGGTGTTACACATGTGAAGCTACACAGGTGCTGCACATGTGAAGCTACACAGGTGTTACACATATGAAGCTACACAGGTGTTACACATGTGAAGCTACACAGGTGTTACACATGTGAAGCTACACAGGTGTTACACATATGAAGCTACACAGGTGCTGCACATGTGAAGCTACACAGGTGTTACACATATGAAGCTACACAGGTGCTGCACATGTGAAGCTACACAGGTGTTACACATATGAAGCTACACAGGTGTTACACATGTGAAGCTACACAGGTGCTGCACATGTGAAGCTACACAGGTGTTACACATATGAAGCTACACAGGTGTTACACATATGAAGCTACACAGGTGCTGCACATGTGTATAATTCCTCAACATCTTATTATTCATAATTTTCTTCATTAATTTCCTTGTAATAATGTTGTATCTATGAATGTTTGTCTGCTGTTTACCTTCCAGTATTCTTCTCCTGAGCACTGGAGGTGACCCGTCCCATTTTCTCTTGACTGTTTCGAGAGTATATATATTTCGACCTCCATCTGAGGTCCTCTTTAGCAGAATGAAAAGATGTTTTTTTTAGTCCAGGGGATGGTTAGCCACCCTGGATAACCCGGGAAAGTCAGTGCGTTATCAGGGACTGTCTGTCTAATTTCCAATGTGGTATTTCCATCTTATCCCCCAGAATGCCACCCACACCAGTCCACTAACACCCAAGTACCTACTTCTAGGTGAACAGTTACAGTAGGTATAAGGAAACATGCCCACTGTTTCCACCCGCACCGGGGATTGAACCAAGGATATTCAGTGTGTGAGGCGAGAGCGTTGTCATACAAGCCACGGGACACTAACTAGAAGTTAGTGTCGCTCGCTTTGAATGACAAAATCAATTGACTTGTATCCAACTGTTATTTCAAACATATTTTGAACACAGATCTTCATTTATTATATTGTTGAGGAAATAAATATGAAGCTCCGAACATGTTTGATTGTTGCAAGAAGAAATTATCATTAGTGAGGAGATTATTATAAGTGGTTGTGATGGTGGTGGTGGTTGTGATGTTGTGATGGTGGTGGTGGTGGTTGTGATGTTGTGATGGAGGTGGTGGTTGTGCTGGTGGTAGTGGTTGTGATGGTGGTGGAGGTTGTGATGTTGTGATGGTGGTGGAGGTGGTTGTGATGTTGAGATGGTGGTGGTGGTTGTGATGTTGTGATGGTGTTGGTGGTTGTGATGTTGTGATGGTGGTAGTGGTTGTGATGTTGTGATGGTGGTAGTGGTTGTGATGTTCTGATGGTGGTGGTGGTGGTTGTGATGTTGTGATGGAGGTAGTGGTTGTGATGTTGTGATGGTGGTGGAGGTTGTGATGTTGTGATGGAGGTAGTGGTTGTGATGTTGTGATGGTGGTGGTGGTTGTTATGTTGTGATGGTGTTGGTGGTTGTGATGTTGTGATGGTGGTAGTGGTTGTGATGTTGTGATGGTGGTAGTGGTTGTGATGTTCTGATGGTGGTGGTGGTGGTTGTGATGTTGTGATGGAGGTAGTGGTTGTGATGTTGTGATGGTGGTGGAGGTTGTGATGTTGTGATGGAGGTAGTGGTTGTGATGTTGTGATGGTGGTAGTGGTTGTTATGTTGTGATGGTGTTGGTGGTTGTGATGTTGTGATGGTGGTAGTGGTTGTGATGTTGTGATGGTGGTAGTGGTTGTGATGTTCTGATGGTGGTGGTGGTGGTTGTGATGTTGTGATGGAGGTGGTGGTGGTTGTGAGGTTGTGATGGTGGTAGTGGTTGTGATGGTGGTAGTGGTTGTGATGTTGTGATGGTGGTAGTGGTTGTGATGTTGTGATGGTGGTAGTGGTTGTGATGTTGTGATGGTGGTGGAGGTTGTGATGTTGTGATGGTGGTAGTGGTTGTGATGTTGTGATGGTGGTGGTGGTGGTTGTGATGTTGTGATGGAGGTGGTGGTGGTTGTGAGGTTGTGATGGTAGTAGTGGTTGTGATGGTGGTAGTGGTTGTGATGTTGTGATGGTGGTAGTGGTTGTGATGTTGTGATGGTGGTAGTGGTTGTGATGTTGTGATGGTGGTGGAGGTTGTGATGTTGTGATGGTGGTGGAGGTTGTGATGTTGTGATGGTGGTAGTGGTTGTGATGTTGTGATGGTGGTGGTGGTGGTTGTGATGTTGTGATGGTGGTGGTGGTGGTTGTGATGTTGTGATGGTGGTGGTGGTGGTTGTGATGTTGTGATGGTGGTGGTGGTGGTTGTGATGTTGTGATGGTGGTGGTGGAGGTTGTGATGTTGTGATGGTGGTGGAGGTTGTGATGTTGTGATGGTGGTGGAGGTTGTGATGTTGTGATGGTGGTGGAGGTTGTGATGTTGTGATGGTGGTAGTGGTTGTGATGTTGTGATGGTGGAGGTTGTGATGTTGTGATGGTGGTAGTGGTTGTGATGTTGTGATGGTGGTGGAGGTTGTGATGTTGTGATGGTGGTGGTGGTTGTGATGTTGTGATGGTGTTGGGGGTTGTGATGTTGTGATGGTGGTGGTGGTTGTGATGTTGTGATGGTGTTGGGGGTTGTGATGTTGTGATGGTGGTGGTGGTTGTGATGTTGTGATGGTGGTGGTGGTTGTGATGTTGTGATGGTGGTGGTGGTGGTTGTGATGTTGTGATGGTGTTGGGGGTTGTGATGTTGTGATGGTGGTGGTGGTTGTGATGTTGTGATGGTGGTGGTGGTTGTGATGTTGTGATGGTGGTGGTGGTGGTTCTGATGTTGTGATGGTGTTGGGGGTTGTGATGTTGTGATGGTGGTGGTGGTTGTGATGTTGTGATGGTGGTGGTGGTTGTGATGTTGTGATGGTGGTAGTGGTTGTGATGGTGGTGGTAGTGGTTGTGATGTTGTGATGGTGTTGGTGGTTGTGATGTTGTGATGGTGGTAGTGGTTGTGATGTTGTGATGGTGGTGGTGGTTGTGATGTTGTGATGGTGGTGGTGGTTGTGATGTTGTGATAGTGGTGGTGGTTGTGATGGTGTGATGGTGGTAGTGGTTGTGATGGTGGTGGTAGTGGTTGTGATGTTTTGATGGTGGTAGTGGTTGTGATGTTGTGATGGTGGTAGTGGTTGTGATGGTGTTGGTAGTGGTTGTGATGGTGGTGTTAGTGGTTGTGATGGTGGTGGTAGTGGTTGTGATGTTGTGAAGGTGGTAGTGGTTGTGATGTTGTGATGGTGGTAGTGGTTGTGATGTTTGATGGTGGTAGTGGTTGTGATGTTGTGATGGTGGTAGTGGTTGTGATGGTGTTGGTAGTGGTTGTGATGGTGGTGTTAGTGGTTGTGATGGTGGTGGTAGTGGTTGTGATGTTGTGGTAGTGGTTGTGATGTTGTGATGGTGGTAGTGGTTGTGATGTTGTGATGGTGGTAGTGGTTGTGATGGTGGTGGTAGTGGTTGTGATGTTTTGATGGTGGTAGTGGTTGTGATGTTGTGATGGTGGTAGTGGTTGTGATGGTGTTGGTAGTGGTTGTGATGGTGGTGTTAGTGGTTGTGATGGTGGTGGTAGTGGTTGTGATGTTGTGGTAGTGGTTGTGATGTTGTGATGGTGGTAGTGGTTGTGATGTTGTGATGGTGGTAGTGGTTGTGATGGTGGTGGTAGTGGTTGTGATGTTTTGATGGTGGTAGTGGTTGTGATGTTGTGATGGTGGTAGTGGTTGTGATGGTGTTGGTAGTGGTTGTGATGGTGGTGTTAGTGGTTGTTATGGTGGTGGTAGTGGTTGTGATGTTGTGATGGTGGTAGTGGTTGTGATGTTGTGATGGTAGTGGTTGTGATGTTTGATGGTGGTAGTGGTTGTGATGTTGTGATGGTGGTAGTGGTTGTGATGTTGTGATGATGGTAGTGGTTGTGATGGTGGTGGTAGTGGTTGTGATGGTGTTAGTGGTTTTGATGATGGTAGTGCTTGTGATGATGGTGGTAGTAGTTGTGATGGTGGTAGTAGTGGTTGTGTTGGTCGTTGTAGTGGTTGTGATGATGGAGGTAGTGGCTGTGATGGTTGGGGTAGTGATTGTGATATTGGTAGCGGTTGTGATTATGGTGGTAGTGAGTGTGATTATGGTGGTAGTGGTTGTGATGGTGGTTCTAGTAGTTGTGATGGTGGTGGTAGTGGTTGTGGTGGTAGTGGTAGTGGTTGCAATGGTGGTGGTAGTGGTAGTGATGATGGTAGTAGTGGTTATGACGATGGTGATAGTGGTTGTGTTGCGACTCCTGAATTGGTGATAATGTATATAATGTATATTACCTGTTCATATAATTTTATTTTGCTTATATTTGCGATATTAGTTAAATCGTAAATATATTGCTTTATATTATTATTTGGCTTAGTTATATTTATTAGGTAGGATGTAACATTTATATATTATTCACTGCTCTTGGTTCGAGTGTTAAGTAGCTAACAACATTGTCTAGCAATCGTTGTGCTCGTTACGCTGCCGGTTTCTCTGTTGCTGGGCAGCAACAGTCCACAGAGAAATCAGGTGATCAGAGGGGGGGTGATCACACCTCAACTGGGTGAGACTATCTTGCTTTAACTTGCTCTCTCTTGTCTGTTGGACGCTCTTCGAACAAGACGTGCCTCTAGCTCTCACTTGCTGGCCCTTGTTGGAAGATCGTCTCTGTCGCTTTCTTATTGTTGGTTCTTTGGGACTTTGTTCACAGAACATTGCCTAGACTTAGTGATTTTCGACGTTGTACTGAGGTTGTGTGTCGCATAGACACTCTGAGCAACTCAGGTCCTGAGCTGTAGTTTCTGACCAAATTTGTACTGGTATCTGTGTACTGTCACAGTCGGGGATTTTCTAATGCTGAACTTAGATTCAGTAGTATGGGAGTTTTGTGACTTTTGCGGAGGATCTGCAGATGGTCCCTACTTAGTGTCGTTATATTATCTCCTTGTTCCTGATTCTGTGCCGCAGTTGCTTGTTATATTGCTGTTCTGCTTATCAGTCGTTTTATTGTCCAAGTAAGCTGTTCTGATTGCCAGGTTGGTCAAGAAGTTAGTTTATGTGAGGACTTTTAGTCAGCCACTAGTTAAGTCTAGTCGATTCTTGAGACAGCGAACTACTTAGAGCACTTACACACATACACACAAACTTACTTTTATATATTTGTATTATGTTATCAAATTCTAACAATGTACCAGACGGTACTTAAAAGCCATGAAGATGTGACATGTGCCTTCAGCACAATACTACTGTACACCAGAGAAGTGATTATTATTATTATTTTGTTTATATTGTTTAATTTAATTTGATAATATACGCCTAAACAATTTTATTATTAATAAACTTATTAAATTTTAATTTCTTTAGTTAGTAGCCTACCAGTTGTAATCCTGAAACACTATTGAATCTTACTGAATTCTAATGGATAATTGGACCAGGATACTGACTACTTGTTACAAAAACCCAGTAACAGGCTGGATGCTAGAAGGGCAGTCCTTTCTAGTATTCACTGGAGATCTCTATGCTTATTAGAAATCGCGTTTTTTGTAACAGGTTGTGATGGTGGTGGTAGTGGCTGTGATGGTGGTAGTGGTTGTGATGATGGTGGTAGTGGTTGTGTTGGTCGTAATAGTGGTTGGGATGATGGAGGTAGTGGATGTGATGGTAGTGGTAGTGATTGTGATATTGGTAGTGGTTGTGATGGTGGTAGTGGTTGTGATCGTGATAACAACCTTCAACCACAAGCTTAGGATTAACTCCCAAAATTTCACTCATCGACAGTCTTCAGTAATCCCTCAGGTACAATATAACCTCATCTCCTTAGCGTGTTTAAAATTCAGTCAAGCGGCTTTTGCTTGTTAGACCTGTCGAGCAAGAGGCAGCGGCCAGGTATACCAGTTATCCCACCCAGGGCACCTGGGTCCTCCCCTGGGTAAACTGTGGCATCATTGTTTTTATTTGATACATGAACCCGTTAATTAAAGCCTCGTCATAAACTGGTATACCTGGCAACTCCCTTATAAAGTTTTTCTCCATAGTGGAACTATGATAAAACTGTCCAAATATAAATATGGAAACTTTATTGAGGAAACGTTTCGCCACACAGTGGCTTCATCAGTCCAAAACAAAGCAAAAAGGTGTAAGAAGAGGAGTAGTTTGAGGTAATCAGTCCCTCAGCCTGGAACCGATGTGCTCAGTCCATCAATCTTTTAGAATGTACAGTATAGGGCCGTTGACTTGGCTTGTATACCGAAGTTTCTTCAATTGATTTACAAATAATTTAGCTCTGTAGAGTAGTTTAGCAAGAGAACACAATGGTCAGCTCTAGTATAAAGGTCCTATATATAGAGTAGCGCATTTTGTCGTAAATGCGAGTAAAAGAGCGCAATGATATGTGAACATGGCATTCTGTGAAGGAATTTCCACGCTCTAAGAAATTAAAGATGTTCTTTTTCCAGTCGCATGTACTATAAAACTGTACTATATAGAGAGGAGCTTGTTGAAGAGCTGACTGTACCTCTCGTGTAATTTAAATGAAACTTAAAGTTTCTAAGCTTTGAAATTATTAACTAAGGTAATTAAGTCTAGCTTTTGTTCCCTAGCTGTAGTCAGGTCAAGTTTGTGTTCCCTAGCTGTAGTCAGGTCAAGTTTGTGTTCCCTAGCTGTAGTCAGGTCAAGTTTGTGTTCCCTAGCTGTAGTCAGGTCAAGCTTGTGTTCCCTAGCTGTAGTCAGGTCAAGCTTGTATTCCCTAGCTATAGTCAGGTCAAGCTTGTGTTCCCTCGCCACGTACCATCAGTCGTTGTTTCCTCCCTGTCAGGTATTCCCTGATCCATTGAAGTGCTTTTCCTGCTATTCCTTCCTGTTCCTCTAGCTTTTGTACTAATGTCTCGTGCGGTAATGCTTCGACAACCTTCTTACAATCCAAGAATATGCCTTCTACCTACCCCTCCCACCTTTCTCTCTCTCTCTCTCTCTCTCTCTTCTGTCCTACTTCTGTTACCTTGTAGAACTCCAGCAGGTTTGTGACACAGGATTTCCCCTCCCTGAAGCTGTGCTGCTTCCCATGTATGAACCCAGTCCTTCCTAGGTGTGTGTGTATGTGTGTGTGTATGCATGTACTCACCTGTTTGTGGTTGCAGGGGACGAGTCATAGCTCCTGGCCCCGCCTCTTCACTGATCACTACTGGGTTCTCTCTCTCCCTGCTCCATGAACTTGATCAAAAATCGTCTTTAAACTATGTATGGTTCCCGCCTCCACTACGTCACTTTCTAGGCTATTCCACTTTCTGACAACTCTATGACTGATGAAATACTTCCTATCATCCCTTTGAGTCATCGGAGTCTTCAGCTTCCAACTGTGACCCCTTGTTTCTGTGTCCCATCTCTAGAACATCCTGTCTTTGTCCACTTTGTCAATTCCTCGAAGTATTTTATATGTTGTTATCATGTCTCCCCTAACCTTCCTGTCCTCCAGTGTTCTCAGGCCGATTTCCCTTAACTTTTCTTCGTATTACAATCCCCTTAGCTCTGGGACTAGTCTTGTTGCAAACCTTTGCACTTTCTTTAATTTCTTGACGCACTTGATTAGGTGTGGATTTCCAACTGATGCTGCAGACACCAATATGAGCCTGACGTATACGGTGTATAGTGCCTTGAACGATTCCTTACTGAGGTAACGAAACGCTATTATTAGGTTTGCCAGGTGCCCATATGCTGCAGCAATTATCTGGTTGATGTGCGCCTCAGGAGATGTGCTTGGTATTAGATACACCCCAAGATCTTTTATCTTGAGTGAGGTATGCAGTCTTTGGCCACCTAGACTGTACTCTGTCTTCAGTCTTCTTTGCCCTTCCCCGATCAATATGACTTTGCATTTGGCGGAGTTAAATTCGAGGAGCCAGTTGCTGGACCAGGCTTGTAGCCTGTCCAGATCTCTTTGTAGTCCTGCCTGATCCTCATCCGATTTAATTCTCCTCATTAATTTCACATCATCTGCAAGCAGTGACACTTTTGAGTCTATCCCTTCCGTAGTGTCATTCACAAAAACAGCACAGGTCCTAGGACTGACCCCTGTGAAGCCCCGCTTTTCACAGGCGCCCACTCTGACACCTCCTCACATACCACGAATCACTGTTGCCTCCCTGCCAAATATTATCTGATTCATTACAGTGCCTGTCCTGTTATGTGTGCCTTCTTGCAGTCCAAGAAAGTGCAGTCTATCCATCCCTCTCTCTCGTGTTTTACATCCGTTACCTTGTCATAAAACTCCAGTAGGTTTGTGGCACAGGATTTTCCTTCCCTGAATCTCCTGGTTGTCATTTATAAGCTTGTATTTCTCTAAGTGCTCCACCACTCTCCTCCTGGTGATCTTCTCCATGACTTTACATATTATACACGTCAGTGACACAGATCTATAGTTTGATGCCTTGTGTCTGTCTCTTTTCTTAAAAATACCACAGGTAGTTACCCAGTTTCAATGGATTTGTTGAAGATTTTTGTTAGTGGCACACACAGCATCTCCCTCTCTAAGGGCCCATGGAGAGATGTTGTCCAGTCCCAAAGTCTTTAAGGAATCAAGTTCCTCAGTTGTGTATATTTCATCCAGCATTTTTTGGTGTATCTCTTGTTGGTATACCTCCGTATTCTGACTTCCTGGAGTCCTTCCTGCCTCTACTGTAAATGCTTCTTTAAATCTCATGTTGAGCTCCTCACATACTTCTTGTTCTTTTCTTGTGAACTCCCCGCCTTCCTCCCTCAGTCTGATTACCTGGTTCTTGACTGTTGTTTTCCTCCTGATGTGGATATACAACAGCTTTTGGTCAGACTTGACTTTCGATATTATGTCATTTTCATATTGTCGCTTAGCCTCCCTTCTTATCTGTACATATTCGTTTCTGGTTCTTCGGCTAATCTCATTATTTTCCTGGATCTTTCGTCTTCTGTATTTTTTCCATTCTCTAGTGCACTTAGTGATTGCCTCCCTACAATTTTGGGTGAACCAGGGACGCATTCTGGTCTTCCCATTATTTCTGTTTCCCTTGAAAACAAACCTCTCCTCTGCCTCCTGGTATTTTGTTGTAACGTAGACCATCATTTGTTTACTGGTTTTCCTACCAATTCTCTTTCCCACTGAACGTCTTGCACGAAGTTCCCCCATGCCTATGTAGTTTTCCCTTTCGTAGTTTGGCTTCTCCTATCCTATTCCTGCTAGCCTCTCCACTTGTTGCTCAACTATATATTCAAAGCACAGAACCACATGATCACTAGCTCCAATGGGCCTTTCGTATGTGATATCTTCGATGTCCGAACTACTCAAGGTGAATACTAAGTCCAGTCTTGCTGGATCATCCTCACCTCTCTCTCTCTGGTACTGTCTCTAACATATTGATGCATGAGGTTTTCCAGTGCCACGTCAATTATCTTAGTTCTCCATGTTTCGGGACTCCCATGGGGCTCCAGATTTCCCAAATCAATCTCTGGTGATTGAAATCACCCATAACTAGTACCTTTGCTCTCCCAATGTGAGTTCTTCTGGCCACCTCAGCTAGTGTTTTTACCATTGCTTTGTTGCTCTCTTCATATTCTTCTCTTGGCCTCCTGCAGTTCTGTGGCAGGTTGTACATCACTGCAATTACCACTATATGGCCTCCAGACTGGATTGTTCCTATTATGTAGTCCCTTTCGCCCATTCCATCCGTTCCTTCCATTTCCTCAGATCGCCACCTGATCCTCATCCGATTTAATTCTCTATATTATTTCACGTCATCTGCAAACAGGAACACTTCTGAGTCTATTCCTTCCGTTATTTCATTCACATACACCAAAAATAGTACAGGTCCTAGGACTGACCCCAGTGGAACCCCACTTTTCGAAATCGCCCACTCTGACACCTCGTCAGAGGTGTCATCAGGTGTGTGTGTGTGTACTCACCTAGTTGTACTCACCTAATTGTGGTTGCAGGGGTTGGACTCCTGGCCCCACCTCTTCACTGATCGCTGCTAAGTCCTCTCTCTCTCTCTCTCTGCTTCCTGAGCTTTGTCATACCTCGTCTTAAAGCTATGTATGGTTCCTGCCTCCACTACATCACTTGCTAGATTGTTCCACTTTCTGACAACTCTATGACTGAAGAAGTTCTTCCTATCATCCCTTTGACTCGTCTGAGTCTTCAGCTTCCAGTTGTGACCCCATGTTTCTGTGTCCCCTCTCTGGAACATCCTGTCTCTGTCCACCTTATGTATCCCACACAGTATTTTGAATGTCGTTATCATGTCTCCCCTGACCCTCCTGTCCTCCAGTGTCGTCAGGCCGATTTCCCTCAACCTTTCTTCGTCGGACATTCCCCTAAGCTCCGGAACTAACCTTGTTGCAAACCTTTGCACTTTCTCTAGTTTCTTGACGTGTTTGACCAAGTGTGGGTTCCAAACTGGTGCTGCATACTCCAGTATGGGCCTGACGTACACAGTGTGTGTGTGTGTGTGTGTTACAAATAACGCGATTTCTAATAAGCTTAGAGATCTCTAGTGAATACTAGAAAGGACTGCCCTTCTAGCATCCAGCCTGTTACTGGGTTTTTGTAACAAGTAGTCAGTATCCTGGTCCAATTATCCATTAGAATTTAATATGATTCAGTAGTGCTTCAGGATTACAACTGGTAGGCTACTAACTAAAGAAATTAAAATTTAATAAGTTTATTAACAATAAAATTGTTTAGGCGTATATTATTAAATTAAATTAAACAATATAAACAAAATAATAATAATAATCACTTCTCTGGTGTACAGTAGTATTGTGCTGAAGGCACATGTCACATCTTCATGGCTTTAAAGTACCGTCTGGTACATTGTTAGAATTTGATAACATAATACAAATATATAAAAGTAAGTTTGTGTGTATGTGTGTAAGTGCTCTAAGTAGTTCGCTGTCTCAAGAATCGACTAGACTTAACTAGTGGCTGACTAAAAGTCCTCACATAAACTAACTTCTTGACCAACCTGGCAATCAGAACAGTTTGCTGGAGCAATAAAACGACTGATAAGCCGAACAACAATATAACAAGCAACTGCGACACAGAATCAGGAACAAGGAGATAATATAACGACACTAAGTAGGGACCATCTGCAGATCCTCCACAAAAGTCACAAAACTCCCATACTACTGAATCTAAGTTCAGCATTAGAAAATCCCCGACTGTGACAGTACACAGATACCAGTACAAATTTGGTCAGAAACTACAGCTCAGGACCTGAGTTGCTCAGAGTGTCTATGCGACACACAACCTCAGTACAACGTCGAAAATCGCTAAGTCTAGGCAATGTTCTGTGAACAGAGTTCCACAGAACCAACAACAAGAAAGCGACAGAGACGATCCTCCAACAAGGGCCAGCAAGTGAGAGCTAGGCACGTCTTGTTCAGAGAACGTCCAACAGACAAGAGAGAGTGCAGCCCAGCTAGACTGTTTCCAGGCGAGGTGTGATCACTCTTTCCCTGACTCTGTGTTGCTGCTGCCCAGCAACACCGAGAAGCCGGCAGGGAAACGAGCAACGAGCGATAATTACAGTAGCTAGACAAACAAGACTTGAACTATGAGCACTGAATAATATATATAAATGTTACATCCTACCTAATAACATAACTAAGTCAAATAATAATATAAAGCAATATATTTACGATTTAGCTATTATCGCAAATATAAGCAAAATAAATTTATATGAAAAGGTAATACACATTATATACATTGTAACCCATTCAGGGGTCGCAACAGTGTGTGTGTGTGTGTGTGTGTGTGTGTGTGTCACTGCAGGCTAGCATCTGTATTGGAAAAAATAGAGCCAGTGAAAAAACACGACCTTTTTTCCCTGTGTGATGTTTTGACAGCTTCTGCATCCCTTCCCTCTGCCGTAGTGTTGCAGCAGCTCCTGTAGTGTGGCATCAGAGTGAGAGAGTGAGAGAGTGAGAGAGTGAGAGAGTGAGAGAGTGAGTTATTTCCTTTTATGATTATAAGAGTAAGAGTGAAGATTTTGGAATGTTATAAGTTTAATGATATCATTGTTGGGATGTTCCAAGTACATTGGTAGAGCTGCGTTCCAGCCTCGTCATACTTAATGGTACACACACACACACACACACACACACACACACACACACACACACACACACGCGCGCGCGCTTAATTAGCAAACGTGCGAAATTATTTTCAAACATTGTGTCTCAGTCCATATCTGGATTCGAACCTGCACACTCTGCATCAAAGTACGTAGTACATACGCCACTCGGCCAGATGCGAGATCCAGGATCTGGCAGTGCCTTAAGTACTACGTACTTAGGTTCGAGTCCTGCTGTGGAATGAAAAATAATGTTTACACCACAAGATTTCTAAAAGGCAATTAATGACATGCCCAGGCACTCTGCTACATGCCCAGGCACTCTGCTACAGGCCCAGGCACTCTGCTACATGCCCAGGCACTCTGCTACATGCCCAGGCACTCTGCTATAGGCCCAGGCACTCTGTTACATGCCCAGGCACTCTGCTACATGCCCAGGCACTCTGCTACATGCCCAGGCACTCTGCTATAGGCCCAGGCACTCTGTTACATGCCCAGGCACTCTGCTATAGGCCCAGGCACTCTGTTACATGCCCAGGCACTCTGCTACAGGCCCAGGCACTCTGCTACATGCCCAGGCACTCTGCTACATGCCCAGGCACTCTGCTATAGGCCCAGGCACTCTGTTACATGCCCAGGCACTCTGCTACATGCCCAGGCACTCTGCTACAGGCCCAGGCACTCTGCTACATGCCCAGGCACTCTGCTACATGCCCAGGCACTCTGCTATAGGCCCAGGCACTCTGTTACATGCCCAGGCACTCTGCTACATGCCCAGACTTGTGGAACTCCGTGTTCATCACGAACTATAAGAAGCCCCTATCACGTGCCTTCAGCATTCTATGGAGAGGGAACATGGACACAGGGGTCATCACTCAGTCACTAAAAACGACAGACATAGTCCCACTCCACAAAGGTGGCAGTAAAGCAATTGCAAAGAACTGCAGACCGATACCACTAACATTCCATATTGTAAAAATCTTTGAAAGGATTCTACGAAGTAAGATCGCCAACCACTTAGATACCCATCAGTTACACAGCCCAGGGCAACACAGGTTTTGAGAAGGTCGCTCCTGCCTGTCCCAGCTACTGGACCACTATGACAAGGTCATGGATGCTTTAGAGGATAAACAAAATGCAGATGTAGTATACAAAGACTTTGCGAAAACCTTTGACAAGTGCGACCATTGTGTAATAGCATACAGGAAAACTTGGTAGATGGATCTATAACTCCTAACAAATAAAACACAGAAAATAGTAGAAAAGAGAGTAAAGTCTCAGGCGGCTACAGTGAAAAGCTCTGTTCCACAAGGTACAGTACTCGTTCCCATCCCATTGCTCATCCCCATACCTGACATAGACAGAGATGTAAGCCATAGCTCCAAGTCTTCCTTTACGGATGACAAACGAACTGCCACGACTGTGTCCTCCATCGAAGACACTGCAAGACTCCAAGTGGAGTCTTGCAGTGTCCAGGCGGATATACGCATTATATATATATATATATATATATATATATATATATATATATATATATATATATATATATATATATATATATATATATATATATATGTCGTGCCGAATATGCAAAACTGGTCAATTAGCAAGAACCCATTTAAAATTAAGTCCTTTCTGAAATTTTCTCTTATACGTTTAAAGATATATTTTTTTAATTAATGTTAATGTAAAAAATTTTAATTTTGCTCCAAAAGAATCTTAGAAAACTTACCTAACCTTATTATAACAAGAGCAATTTATTTTAGCCTAACCCAACTATATATATTTTAAATTTGTTTACAGTAATTTAATACTAAACAAACACAGTGAAATATATTTTTCTCGTTAGGTTCAGAATGATTTTGGCGAAATTATTGCATACACAAATTTTCACTTGTCCTATATGGCAAGATGAACGTTGCTATTTAAGCTGTAAAGAGTTTTTATGAGGATAGTGAGGCTCAGGTTAGGGTGTGTAGAAGAGAGGGAGACTACTTCCCGGTAAAAGTAGGTCTTAGTCAGGGATGTGTAATGTCACTATGGTTATTTAATATATTTATAGATGGGGTTGTAAAAGAAGTAAATGGATTAAATTATGGGGAATTAAATACAAAATGGGAATTGACACAGTTACTTTTTGCTGATGATACTGTGCTTATGGGAGATTCTAAAGAAAAATTGCAAAGGTTAGTGGACGAGTTTCGGAGTGTGTGTAAGTGTAGAAAGCTAAAAGTGAACATAAAAAAGAGTAAGGTGATGAGGCTATCAAATGATTTAGATAAAGAAAAATTGGATATCAAATTGGGGAGGAGGAGTATGGAAGAAGTGAATGTTTTGAGATATTTGGAAGATGACGTGTCGGTGGATGGATTTATGAAGGATGAGGTTAATCATAGAATTTATGAAGGAAAAAAAGACGAGTGGTGCATTGAGGTATATGTGGAGACAAAAAACGTTATTTATGGAGGCAAAGAAGGGAATGTATGAAAGTATAGTAGTACCAACACTCTTATATGGGTGTGAAGCTTGGGTTGTGAATGCTGCAGCGAGGAGGCGGTTGGAGGCAGTCCAGATGTCCTGTCTAAGGTCAATGTGTGGTGTAAATATTATGCAGAAAATTCGGAGTGTGGAAATTAGGAGAAGGTGTGGAGTTAATAAAGGTATTAGTCAGAGGGCAGAAGAGGGGTTGTTGAGGTGGTTTGGTCATTTAGAGAGAATGGATCAAAGTAGAATGACATGGAGAGCGTATAAATCTGTAGGGGAGGGAAGGCGGGGTAGGGGTCGTCCTCACAAAGCTTGGAGGGAGGGGGTAAAGGAGGTTTTATGGGCGAAGGGCTTGGACTTCCAGCAAGCATGCATGAGCGTGTTAGGAGTGAATGGAGACGAATGGTATTTGGGACCTGACGATCTGTTGGAGTGTGAGCAGGGTAATATTTAGTGAAGGGATTCAGGGAAACCGGTTATTTTTATATAGCCGGACTTGAGTCCTGGAAATGGGAAGTACAATGTCTGCACTCTAAAGGAGGGGTTCGGGATATTGGCAGTTTGGAGGGATATGTTGTGTATCTTTATACGTATATACTTCTAAACTGTTGTGTTCTGAGCACCTCTGCTAAAACAGTGATAATGTGTGAGTGAGGTGAAAGTGTTGAATGATAATGAAAGTGTTTTCTTTTTGGGGATTGTCTCTCATTTTGGGTCACCCTGCCTCGGTGGGAGACGGCCGACTTGTTTATATATATATATATATATATATATATATATATATATATATATATATATATATATATATATATATATATATATATATATTGAGAGAGAGAGAGAGAGAGAGAGAGAGAGAGAGAGAGAGACAGACAGACAGACAGACAGACAGACAGACAGACAGACAGAGACAGAAAAAAGCCTCTGTAAAATGTTAAGAGTTGGGAAATAAAATAAAATAAACATGGTACTAGGAGAAGTGACAACAACAATGTTCTCTACAAGCATAAAAAATATTTTATATAACTATAAAGGACTATATTAAATTATTAGTACAAATTGAGGGTAAATGTACGAAGACGCTGGGGAAGGTTTTTGTTGGTTGAGGTATTTACCAGCAGGTGATAATATTAGTACAGTGACTCCAACCTTACTGACAACACTTTATTCTTGTAGGAACTTTGTTTCGCTTCTAATTTCCGCCCTGATTTGAAAAATATATTTTCCCCTGACTCCCAGGAAGCAGAGCTCAACACCACGCACGCTGGAATGGCCCTCAAAAAGACCAACAATAAAAGTGAATCATATGTTAACCTTCAGACTTATTAATGTGACCTGTGACCTTATAGCAGACGACTGGGTTATATAAGGAAGCCAGGATTCATATAACCTTTAGCGACTATGCGAGCAGGTCAGGATTCCAGTATAACCTTTAGCGATCACTCTACTACGCCTTATGAAGGTTGGTGTGTGAACATCTGCAGCTCGTGTTGGAAAGGGCTGTAAGAATGTATTTCCTGTCTCCCTTCAGAATCAAGAAGTGTTGTGTATGTGAAGTCAGCGAGGGAACATATAACGGTCACCTATGGGTAGGAGAGGTGGGTGAGTGCGTGCGGCCAGCAGTAACAGCCCCGTTGATCAGGCCTTGATCCACCTGGAGGTCTGGTCATGAACCGGGTCGCGGGGGCGTTAAGCCCCGGAATACCCTCCAGGTAGACTCCAGGTAGAGGGGAGGCCACATGGAGGAGGAGGCGAAGGTTAAGGGGTAAAACTATGTTTCCCCCCCCCTCTTCCCCTTCCCCAAACAGGTTCGCATACACGTGTGCTCTTCTTACGATAATGGAGTGTTTGTTCACCTTTTGTATAGTGTATATAATGTATAGTGCATAATATGTGCTTAGCATGCGCATAGCATGTGTAGTGCATAGTGGTGTGTCGTTTATAGTGGGGGGCTGTGCTCGGAGCATAATGGTGTATAGTGACGTGTCTGGGAGGAAGTGAGTGCACCACTCCGCCAGGCCGGCCTGCCTCATCAAACACCCTCCACACCTACCTCTTCTCCACCGCCCACCATATAGACGGGAGACCCCTCTCCTTCCCCGCCACTACCACGAGCCACTTGCGGTATGTGCCATGTGCCATTTTCCCTTCAGCCCGGACTTACCACACAGTTTGAGGTATAGCAGATGATGCAGCCAGACAGCCACAAAGCCAGGGAAACAGTGCACCTAACAATGAAAGAAGAGGCACATGTCAGGTGTGTGGAGAGTTTCGAGTATGCATCAGGGATGGCCTTATTCGTGCACACAATAGGTGCATGGGATCACATAGGTCCCCAGCAGAGAGCAGCCCACAGCCTCCACAGGCAGATGACAATTCCAATGGCAACCTCCTCACTTGCGAAAACCTTTTGCCGACATTCAGATCTACTGCTAGTGCTAGCAGTACCCTATCCCATATCCCTAAAGCGGTTCGCCCATATGCAGCAGGGAAATTCACAGACCTTCTTAAGCAGGTGAATGGAGGTTCCACCAACTTAGAAGCCCGAGGCACCATTAAACCATGGTGCAATCTACTCCTGTTCGGCAATGTCTGTCTTGCAAGGCAAACTGCTAACCACGTCAATCATCAAGGCAGTGCGCAACTACCCAACAACGGATAATTGTGTCCCTCTGCCCCATCATCGCAGGAATCACAGAGGTAGACCCAAGAAAAATTCCACTGAAAAAGAGAAAATTTACGCACAGGTTAACAAAAAAAATCGAAGGTAACACAGTGGGAGCAATCAGATTAATTACCGGCGACAGCGCCGTAACTCCCAAAGATGAGACCACAGCCCAAGCACTAAAAGACGAGCATCCAATAAGGGACAACATAGTCGTCAGCAACAACCCTGAGGAAGACTCCATCACTGAACAACTAATATTTCCAGAATCAGAAGTCTATAAAGCCATAGTGTTATTTCCAGCAGGATCTGCAGGAAGTTACACTGGAATTCGACCTCAGCACCTCAAAGATTTGGTAAATCCAGTACTCGGTGCATCTGCATCAATTCTTCTCACCGAGTTAACAACTTTCGTCAACAATTGCCTGGCTGGGCGAATCCCAGAAGAAATTAAACCTTTCTTTTTTGGAGCCTCACTATGTGCTTTGAAGAAGAGGGATGGGGGAATCAGACCCATTGCTGTTGGTAACACTCTTCGCCATCTCGTTGCCAAAGCAGCACTAAGAAACATTCGTCTAGAAGCTGCCAGTTTACTCCAGCCACACCAACTGGGCTTTGGGGTCTCTCAAGGCAGTAAAGCCACAGCTCATGTGGCAAGGGCCTACCAGAAGACAAGGCCGTAGTCAAACTTGATTTTAGAAATGCCTTTAATATGGTGAAGAGAGATGTGGTCTTGCCAGCTGTTCAGGATCGGTTCCCCAGACTTTTTCCCTTCATTTCAGCTGGTTACAGCAAACCCTCAGTTCTTTTGTTTGGCAAACATGAAATTCCCTCATCAGAGGGTGTTCAGCAGGGTGATACACTCACTCCACTTCTCTTCTGCTTAGCAGTAAGAGAACTAACTTCCAGCCTACACAGCGAGCTCAACATTTGGTACCTGGATGATGGCACGCTGGCAGGTACTGTGAAGACACAGGAAGAGGCCTTGGGACTCATCCTCAATCCCTCCAAGTGTGAAATCATCACAACGAACCAGGAAGTAATCAATGCTGTGTGAACAATCCTCCCGAAAGTCTCTACTACCACTCCATCCAACAGTACCCTTTTGATAGCACCACTGGGTCACCAGCCATCGACACGGTCATCAAGGACAAATTGAAAGACCTGAAGAGTATGGAGGAGAGAATAAGCGATCTTGATGCCCATGATGCCCATGATGCCCATGATGCCCTGTATCTCCTTACAAGGTGTCTTACTATGCCAAGACTCACTTCCTGAGGTGTACATCCTCTTTTGACAACCCAACACTCAATGAATATGAAGCACACCTGAGATCAACCTTTAAGAAGGCACTGAATCTGTCACTAGAGAATCAGCAATGGGATCACGCAACCTTCCCAGTGCGACTGGGAGGTATAAGGGTGCTCAAAGCAATACAGGTAGCTTTATCTGCATTTCTGTCTTCGTGTTTACTTTCCAGTGAATTAGTCAAGAAGATTGTCTCGAACGCTTGAGAGACGCGGTAGGAGCTCAAGATCCAAAGTTCACTAAAGCAGCCTTGCGGTGGGACACCTTTGCAGACTTCTCCAGTAGACCAGCTCCTCCCAAAGAGCACAAACAATGCTCACCAAAACTTCAGGAAAGGACAAAGCTCGCCTCCTAGCAGTAAAGGCACCACACTCAGGAGATTTCCTTCTAGCTATTCCCAATTCCTCCCTGAGCACTCGACTCGACCCACAGACCATTTCGATTGGTGTTGCCCTTCGCCTAGCTACCCCCATCCTCACCGAACATAGGTGTATTTGCGGCAGGACGACGGCTGATCAATTTGGATTTCATGGTCTCGTGTGTCACACATCAGAAGGGAAGTATGCCAGACATGAGGAGGTCAACGACATCATAAAGAGAAGCCTTGCCACAGCCCGTTGCCCAGTGCAACGGGAACCCCAAGTGCAGAGGTCTGACAGAAGCCAAAAGCATCCTGATAGAGCCACTGTGCTACCCTGGAAGGATGGAAAGCAGATTGCCTGGGACTACACCTGTGCTGCCACACTGGCAGATACCTACTTCCTATTCCCCGTAGTTGAAAGGTGTGTAGCTTCCAGCCACAGGGAGACCCATAAGACCCGCAAATTTGAAGGCCTTCCCCCTTGCTATAACTTCATCCCAATAGGGTCGGAGACCCTTGGAGCATGGGGCAAGTGTGCTCTAAAGTTCCTCAAAGAGCTGGGTGAAAAACTCATCATAGAAACCAAATACCACAGGGCTGCCAGCTTCCTCTTTCAGAGACTCAGTGTTGCGATCCAGAGGGAAAATGCCTGCAGCATTCTGGGCATGCGGCCCACCGCCGGGTAGCTGGACGAAGTATTTGAGATGTAGCTCTGAGTTGTTATTAACAATGCAAGGAATTCGCAAGAGCAGGCGAAATATACACAAACATAGATCTCTGGCTGAAGGAGACTCGAACCTACGAACCTTGGAACAAGGCACGCAGTGCTTTACCAGTCTACCCACACTTGCGAATTCCTTGCATTGTTAATATCTCTAGTAAGGCTGATGCATGCAGGGGATGAGATGAAAAGCTGTAAGCCTTCTCCCTGAAAGCTGGCTGCCTTGGATCAAAGTCTAGCGCAAGCTGGACTCCTAGGTATTGGTCCAGTGTGGGTAGACTGGTAAAGCACTGCCACCCCGACGGGATCACCATCTATCCTTGGAAGAATGGCAAGCTCTTAGCATGGGACTATACCTGTGTGTCCACACTGGCTGACACCTACATCCATCACAGTGTTGGGCGACAGGGAGGAGCTGCTGATCACATGGAGGAGTACAAGGTCAGCAAGCACAGGGACATAAGCCAACAGTATCAATTTGTCCCAGTGGGATCAGAGACCTTGGGATCATGGGGAAAAAATGCCACATGTTTCCTCAAGGAATTGGGTTCCAGACTCATCGACACCACTAGGAACCCAAGGGCAGCCACTTTCATGTTCCAGCGCCTCAGCATAGTCATGCAGAGGGGAAATGCTTGCTGCATACTTGGCTCGCGTCCAGCCTCGGAGGAGCTGGAGGAAATTCATGATCTTTGATACATTGTACCATTGTATTCATGTTTGTGTTTTTCTGCACATGTATTCTGTTTATCAATAAATGTTCACACACACACACACACACAAATACACACACACACATATATATATATATATATATATATATATATATATATATATATATATATATATGTATGTATATATAAATATATATATATATACATATAAATATATCTGTATATTTATATATATATATATATATATATATATATATATATATATATATATATACTATTTTTTATTAGCACACTGGCCGATTCCCACCAAGGCAGAGTGGCTCGAAAAAGAAAAACTTTCACCATCATTCACTCCATCACTGTCTTGCCAGAAGGGTGCTTTACACTACAGTTTTTAAACTGCAACATTAACACCCCTCCTTCAGAGTGCAGGCACTGTACTTCCCATCTCCAGGACTCAAGTCCGGCCTGCCGGTTTCCATGAATCCCTTCATAAATGTTACCTTGCTCACACTCCAACAGCACGTCAAGTATTAAAAACTATTTGTCCCCATTCACTCCTAACAAACACGCTCACGTATGCCTGCTGGAAGTCCAAGCCCCTCACACACTAAACCTCCTTTACCCCCTCCCTCCAACCTTTCCTAGGCCGACCTCTACCCCGCCTTCCTTCCACTACAGACTGATACACTCTTGAAGTCATTCTGTTTCGTTCCATTCTCTCTATATGTCCGAACCACCTCAACAACCCTTCCTCAGCCCTCTGGACAACAGTTTTGGTAATCCCGCACCTCCTCCTAACTTCCAAACTACGAATTCTCTGCATTATATTCACACCACACATTGCCCTCAGACATGACATCTCCACTGCCTTCAGCCTTTTCCTCGCTGCAACATTCATCACCCATACTTCACACCCATATAAGAGCGTTGGTAAAACTATACTCTCATACATTCCCCTCTTTGCCTCCAAGGACAAAGTTCTTTGTCTCCACAGACTCCTAAGTGCACCGCTCACCCTTTTCCCCTCATCAATTCTATGATTCACCTCATCCTTCATAGACCCATCCGCTAAACACGTCCACTCCCAAATATCGGAATACATTCACCTCCTCCATACTCTCTCCCTCCAATCTGATATCCAATCTTCAATCACCTAATCTTTTTGTTATCCTCATAACCTTACTCTTTCCTGTATTCACTTTTAATTTTCTTATTTTGCATACCCTACCAAATTCATCCACCAACCTCTGCAACTTTTCTTCAGAATCTCCCAAGACCACAGTGTCATCAGCAAAGAGCAGCTGTGACAACTCCCACTTTATGTGTGATTCTTTATCTTTTAACTCCACGCCTCTTGCCAAGACCCTCGCATTTACAACCCCATCTATAAATATATTAAACAACCACGGTGACCACACATGCTTGTCTAAGGCCTACTTTTACTGGGAAATAATCTCCCTCTTTCCTACATACTCTAACTTGAGCCTCACTATCCTCGTAAAAACTCTTCACTGCTTTCAGTAACCTACCTCCTACACCATAAACCTGCAACATCTGCCACATTGCCCCCCTATCCACCCTGTCATATGCCTTTTCCAAATCCATAAATGCCACAAAAATCTCTTTAGCCTTATCTAAATACTGTTCACTTATATGTTTCTCTGTAAACACCTGGTCCACACACCCCCTACCTTTCCTAAAGCCTCCTTGTTCATCTGCTATCCTATTCTATCCTATACATATATATATATATATATATATATATATATATATATATATATATATATATATATATATATATGTATATATATATATATATATATGTCGTGCCGAATAGGCAGAACTTGCTATCTTGGTTTAAATAGCAACGCTCATCTTGCCATATAGGACAAGTGAAAATTTGTGTATGCAATAATTTCACCAAAATCATTCTGAACCTAACTAATAAAATATATTTCACTGTGTTTGTTTAGTATTAAATTATTGCAAACAAATCTAAAATATATTTAGTTGGGTTAGGTTAAAATAAATTGTTCTTGTTATAATAACGTTAGGTAAGTTTTCTAAGATTCTTTTGGTGCAAAATTAAAGATTTTTACATAAACATTAATGAAAAAATATATCTTTAAACGTATAAGAGAAAATTTCAGATAGGACTTAATTTTAAATGAGTTCTTACTAATTGACCAGTTTTACATATTCGGCACGACATATATATACATATATATATATATATATATATATATATATATATATGTAAATATATATATATATATGTAAATATATATATATGTAAATATATATATATGTAAATATATATATATGTAAATATATATATATGTAAATATATATATATGTAAATATATATATATGTAAATATATATATATATATGTAAATATATATATATATATATATATATGTAAATGTCGTGCCGAATAGGCAGAACTTGCGATCTTGGCTTAAATAGCAACGCTCATCTTGCCATATAGGACAAGTGAAAATTTGTGTATGCAATAATTCCGCCAAAATCATTCTGAACCTAACAAAAAATATATATTTCACTGTGTTTGTTTAGTATTAAATTATTGCAAACAAATCTAAAATATATTTAGTTGGGTTAGGCTAAAATAAATTGTTCTTGTTATAATAAGGTTAGGTAAGTTTTCTAAGTTCCTTTTGGTGCAAAATTATAAATTTTTACATCAACATTAGTGAAAATAATATATCTTTAAACGTATAAGATAAAATTTTAGACAGGCCTTAATTTTAAATGAGTTCTTGCTAATTTTTTTTTTTATATTTTATTTAAAACTTCATGTACAAATATTAATAGGTACATATATAAAAAAATGAACAAGAACAACATCAGTAAAACAATATATAAACACAAAACAATCCAGGCAACATCTGACAGTCTACTATATACAAGTTTTTAAAACATATCACAATTTAAGAAGGAATAAAGTTATAATAACAAAGGCCACAAAATGGCTATAAATAAAACTCCTAAAATTACAACCTCAACACAATAATGCTCCAAGCTTAATGACAATCACCCATAATACAACTCGCAACAAATACACCAGACCTACAATATGCTTTATTAAGAAACCTGTGCTGCAACACAGGTGACCCATCATCCCTCCCCCCCCCACTCACACACACATTGAAAACTAACCCCGTCACCAACCTGAATAATCATGACAATTATCCTCAATTTAGGATTATTATGACACATGTCACTTAAGGAAACATTATTTACAACCATGAATGGTACAGGACTACCAAAATTACAATACCTTAAATAAGAATAATAATAATAGGTAATTACGTCAAAACTGATGCTGGACCACGTTACAAAAAAAGGCAAAAATAACCCAGTGCTTCAAGGAAATAGTGAAAGGAAAACCCTCTCAAGAAAATTCAAATTCAATTTCCAATACCAGTGCAAGTGGAACATAATACGCTACCAAAGAAATATACATGTTATATAATTTATAGGTTATACATTAATACATGTTATATATTTAATCTGCTCCTTACACCTTCCCCATCAAGGGAACTAAGCAAAACTTAACTTGCACAACCTCTCATCTGGTCACACACTAGTACCTCCAATCACAACCAACCACATCACTGCATACCCAAGGAGGTGAGCCCGTTGAAATCCCCTGACCCCCCCCCCCTTTTACCAACCTACTCACCCCGGCAGTTAAAGCCCCTTATAACGCCAATAAAGTCCCTATTGTTAGTCCTCTATAACCCTCAGAAAAATACTCTTCCCACCTTTTCCCAAAAATGTCTCTATTGCGACACAAAGTTCGATAAAACGTCGCCGCCAAAGTCCTTCTCATCACATCCCCACCCACCTCCCCCCTCATACCCCATAAAACATATATGTAGTCCACGATGACATATGCTAAACCTCTTACCACACTCTCATCCACACCACTCATATCAAGACTCAACGCTCGCAATACCGACACACCTTGACCCCCCACCCTCACCACTACCTTACTCATCCATACCCTGATGCACTCCAAACCTTCACAAAAATAGACGACATGATACGCAGTCTCTTCCCCACTGCATCTGCCACACCCCCCACCCTCAATAACCCTCCTATCTCGGAGCATCGCTCCCGTTGGCAAAATCCCATGCAGGAAACGGTACATAACCTCACGCGCCCTAGGTCGTATCCTTAATTTACTAAATCTTCGCCATATTACATCCCATGCATACATGGGGTAGATCCCTTCAACCGGCGCCACTACATGTCTCTCTAACAATTTACACAAAGTTCCCACCTTTACTTTTCCTGGTTCCCTGGCTAACATTAAGGCACGTAACACTGTTTCACATTCCTTCATTTCCGCCCCTCCATACCATTTCCTCAGGTGAGCATGTACCTTATCTAGCTGACCCTCCCTCCATCCACCTGCACTTATCACTTCCCTCTTAATAAACACACATTTCACGCGCTTTCTCAAGTCCAACAAACCCAACCCTCCCCTACATACCGGCAATGTCACTACCTCCCTTCGCAACCAGTTGCACCCTGAACCCCACAAAAATTTGAACACCATTCTAAGAATACTCGTGATCGCCGTTCCTGTTAACGGCATCACAGCCGAAACAAACCAGACTTTACTATATAGTAATACATTGATGACAATTGCACGTTGCCTAAGGGTTAAATGGTGAGGTCGCAGCATTCCCAACCGTCGCTGCACCTGTTCCACCATCCTATTCGAATTGCTAACCCTTGCAGCAGTCAGGTCAGCCTCATACAAGACACCGCAGATTTTCAGACTCCCGGTCCTCCGCTGCACAACATCACATCCCCAATCTAATCTCTCTGTCCACTCTCCCAGCCCCATGATCATTGACTTTTCCAGATTTACCTTCATCCCAGTAGCTCTCCCAAAAGTGTGTACAACTTCCCCCAAAAGCCCTAACTGTGTCTCCTCACTTACCAAAATAGTGGTATCATCAACATAGCCCACCAAACCAGGCCACGGCTTCAGCTCACCATCCCTCCCCCCCGTCCTTAGACGATCCTCCACCATCCTATAAAAGGGATCCTGAACACATGCAAACAATATTTGTGATAAAGGACATCCCTGCCGAAGACCCCGCTCCATGTTGACTCCCCCCCCCCCACACACCCATTGATTTGCACCCTTACCTTCGCGTTTGAGTACAACGTATCCACCCACCCCACTATTTCTTCGCCAAACCCCTGTCGTAGGAGAATATCCCTCAAAGCCTTTCTTTCCACCCTATCATAAGCCCCTTGCCAATCCAACGCCACCAACGCCCCTCTTCCCCTTTCCATGTCCTCCAGGAACCCCTTGATAATCCTGTGGCCCTCGCTCATTGACCTACCAGGTAAACCAAACTGAGACTCAAACACGACCCTCCCCACAACACATTTAAGCCGATTCCCAAGAATTTTCGCAAATAATATATAGTCAGCACAAAGCAACGAAATGGCTCGGTAATCCCGAAGGGTACTCTGCTGTTTACCCTTTGGGACCAACACCACCACCACCGTTGCCTGAGATTCTCCCATCTTACCTCCATCTTTCATGGCATTCATTAACCTTACTAGGAAACCCCTAAGCAGACCCCAGTGCTGTACATAAAATTCGCTTGGTAAACCATCGATCCCGGGTGCCTTACCCTTCCTCATGTCCATAAGGGCTCTCCATATTTCCCCCTCCTCAATGACCCCACCCAGTGCCTCCCGATCACTCCTCCCCAGTTTGCACGGCACATACTCACATACCTTCCCAAGAACCTCTCCATCCACCCCACTACTTTTCCCGTATTCCTCAAACCATCTATCTGCATATGCACTCATCCCCTTGGTGTCCCTTAATACCTGACCCTCTCTAAAACCCCCCACAGAAGATATGACTTGCAAACCCGGTATTGTAGTCGTTCGCTGTCGTACCTTCTGTCCTCGCAGCACACAAGCTGATGGCTTGTCGCCCCAGAGTACTTCGTCCAACCCCGCCTGTACCCGTACAGCTGCAAAACGTTCTTCTTGCAAATCCCGTATTCTGTCCTTCAACATGTGTATATCCTCCCCTGGGTACACCCCGGCCACCGTCCCCCCCTCGTAACAATCCCGTAATCTAGATTCTAAGTAATTTGACAAACCATACCGCAATTGATTAATGCGTTTGCCCTCCCTCACATAAAATTGACGTATTCGTAACTTAGCCACGCTATCCCACCATCCTACCACATCTTCCTCAGTCCTTCTGTCGGCACAGAGCTGTTCCCAAAATATTGCAAACGCTTCCACTCCCTCCCTATCCCCCAAAACCATCGTGTTCAGTTTCCAATAACTTCCCTGCCTACGAGCCAAAGCATCCCATCCCACCTCCACTAATACCGCCCTATGATCGGAAGACACCATCTCAATAGTTTTAAAAGACTCTACCAAAACCCTCTGAGATAAATATAACCTGTCCAAACGAGCCGCATATCCCCTTCTTATAAACGTATGTTCCACCTCCCACAGACCTCCCCCGAAAGCATCACGTAACTGAAGATCTCTAAGCAGTCCCCCCAAGACTGAGGAAAAATATCCCGCTCCTCTGGGTTCCACGTCTGTCCTCTTAATTACACAATTCCAATCCCCCCCCCCACAATCGCCACAGACGGTAACGTGCGTAGGTAGTACACAAGCTCCTCCCGCACAAAATCCATCTTCACTTTCACGTCACTTTCTGCTGGGGCATACACACACACAAACGCCACTCTCTCTCCCATCCACCATCCTTCCACACGTAATACTCTCCCCCTCTCCCCCTCTTTCCTATGCAATACAAACTGGCTCACCTCCCTGATCAACACACCCACTCCTCCTTTTAAACGCTCAGACGGCAACACATAAGCCTGATACCCAGGCACCACTAATTCACGATCAAGCTTAAAATTGTGCTCCTGCACAAAAGCTACGTCAACCTTGTACCTATTCAAAAACATCCTGAAGCACTCCCATTTAACACCATCACACAGACCATTAATATTTATTGTTACACACCTGAGGCCAGTTTAAGGTTTCCTTCCCCGCCTCATGTCAAGATTCTTCCCTTTCAGACCGTTCCCCTGGACTGTGCCTTTGCCACAGACTCCCCCCTCCTTCCCAACCATCCCCCCCCTTCTGTTGTGGCCCTCTCGCAGAGTCACTCTGGGTACCATAACCCCATGTCTTTTTCCCCGGCCTTTGCACCGGCGTCAGAACATCGCCCGAATCTGACGCTGCTGCCCTTTTCCTTGTAGCTCCCTCAGTTTCCATATCTGAGTTCTGGGAGCCAGCACAATGGACTTCCACCTCTACCACCCTTAATCCGCCTCCATGCCCTTCCATGCCACTCGCACTGTCCACCACAGGTGCCACCTGATCCTCCCCTTCCCCACACACACCTGCCCTGATCCCAGGGTCTTGTTCGCTGTAACTCTCCACCTCCGTAGACTGTAACATAGCCTGTATCACCGTCTCCAACTCCTCCTCAATAGCCTTCACTGCTGCGCCCTCCTGTACCTCCTCACTTGAAAACTGTACTGTTGATGGGCCAGGTGATTCATGGATCACCACTTCTTCCAATTCCACAGGAGGAGCCACCACCTCTTCACTCCACATGCGACCACGCCCTCCTCCTTGCACCCGTTCTTCTTTAGGCATTGGGTGCTCATGCACAGGTGCTCCGCCCCTTGCCGGCCCAGGAGCCACTGTTGATGGGCCAGGTGATTCATGGATCACCCCTTCTTCCGATTCCACAGGAGGAGCCACTACCTCTTCACTCCACATGCGACCATGCCCTCCTCCTTGCCCCCGTTCTTCCTTAGGCATCGGGTGCTCATGCGCAGGTGCTCCGCCCCTTGCCGGCCCAGGAGCCATACTCCGCTTGCCACAGTCTGCCGCCATATGGTCATATTCGCCACACAGTCGGCACGTACGTCTCTGCCCCGCATACGCTACCATTACCTGGGTTCTAAACTCTTCGAGATATACATACGAGGGTATAGGATGCCTTAGCGTCATCTTGAGATTAAAAGAACCCTCAGGAAATCCTGTGTAAGCACCTTTTACCCATTTGCCAGGTTGGGCCAGATGAACAGTTCCATAACGTTCGAATACATTTCGAATATCTACCTCATCAGCCTCAAAAGGCACGTTGCGGAGCTTAACCCACGAATAATGTCATGATACATCTGTCAACTTGACCCTCACTGCCGGTGTTACGTTAATGCTGACATCTTGGTAACGATCAACCAAAGCCTCGTATACTTGAGCAGTTAGCACTTTCACGAAAATTCTATATACACCGTTCAGTGCCACTCCATATAAATCCTCGTCTCTGATGCCGTATGTCTCACTTATAATTTTGGGCAATAACACATCGACTGACGTAGGCGTTAAAGCCCCACTAATAAGTTCAATGCCCACAGTATTCACTCTCCTGCGCACACCTGGCGCCATGTTGTTGACTGAGTAGCTCGTCTGGGAAACAGTAGAGGGGTGCAAAGCACGACCGCACTCTACCTCATCCAGGCAGCGAATGAGTTCTTGCTAATTGACCAGTTTTACATATTCGGCACGACATATATATATATATATATATATATATATATATATATATATATATATATATATATATATATATATATATATATATATATATATATATATATATATATATATATATATATATATATTGTGGCATGCAAAGAGTACGTAACCTTTATTCGGCGCATGTACACACCCTCATTTACAGGCTATCTCCCCCAACCAGCGAACCAGGTTGCTGAGAGTTGATGATGGGGCCCCGTCGTTAACTAGTGACCAGGTTCTAGCCAATAAGAAGATGGTTTTGGCAATCGCAGAGGTTATGTGGGTACCACTCTCCTGTCTGCCCTTGTCATTTCCATTCTAGAGCTGGTTGAAGCACGGTCTGCTATCTTGTGGCTTCTATTTCTGCCTTGCTTACCGTGGAGTGCACTATACTTATCACTGTACATAGTGTACATATTGCTGTTCTAAATTGGTGAAGGATAATATAAGTCTAAACTTTTTCTGCTGTTTATTTTGCTCCCATTACACCCGGGATAACAGGACATTTGGAATCCTGGGTTGCAATATGGGTAGCCTGTCCGAGAGTTGGAGCTGGACTTAGAGAAACGGTTGAGCTTAGGGTGAAGCTCGTAGCAGGAACATTGTGCAGCTTGCTGTCTGGCATTGCATTAGCTTTGCCTACGCTTTACAAATTTTGCGTGGCAGTTACTGTTATGGTCAGCCTTGCTATTGTGTGATCGTTCAACAGCTCGCTACTAGCTTGTTCGGTGTGCTCGCTTCGCTACGGTCAATCTTCTAGAACAGTGTAGCTGTCTGGCATTGCTTTACAAATTTTGCGTGTCAGTTGTTACTAGCCTGTTCAGTGTGGAGAATTTTGCAGTCGGCTTTGCTTGTATGCGTATTCTGCAATCGTACTGTGCATAGCTAAGCGTGTTCTGCAAATTAACGTGTTACGTTGGGGTATTCTGCAATCGTACTGTGCATAGCAAACAACTTATGCCACCTAGAAGAGTCAGACGTCTGGTGTCGGCATATACTTTGCATAACCTACCTAAATTGTCCCTACAGCATTGTTGGAAAATTGCTCGTTCCACTGGCATTAAATACAAACGCACTCTCACAGTTGCGCAACTGCGTTCACTGATTGCTGACAAACTTATAGAAGAAGAGATGGCACATCAGACTCCTCCCTCTACGGGAGCTAGGGCAAAAACTACTATGTTCTCGCAGGAGGAAGATGATACACCTACGGAGCAAAATGGTCAGTATAGTGCAGCTGAGTTGTCTCAAGGTGAATCAGCGTCGTTGGCACTTGAGCTGGCAAAAATCAATCTTGAGCAAACTAGGGAACAGAGCATTCGCAAGGGAAGAATTTGATAGGGAAAGAGAAAGGAGGCAGTTTTCGCATTCTGTAAATGATTTTAGTTTACAAAAAGCAGTACAGCTTGTTCCCCGCTTCAATGAGGCCGAACCAGAACAATTTTTCGAAAGCTTCGAAAATCAGGCTCGAGCCTTGAGGTGGCCGGAACAGCATTGGGCATAGTTGGTTCATACTGCATTATTGGGTAAGGCACAGGAATTTACGTCAGTATTAAATGACGCTGAATTTTCTGATTAAAGTAGTGAAGACCATAGTGTTGGGAGCATATACACGTATCCCAGCCAAATATAGAAAAAATTTTAAGCTGGGCAGACGACAGCTTGGTCAATCCCTAGTGGACTTTGTGAGACAGCAAACCAAAGCTTTTACCAGCTGGTATAAAGCAAGTGGTGTCTCTACCTTTGAGGAGCTGGTACAGCTTATTCTGATTGATAACCTGCTGGAGTCTGTGGGACCAGAGGTTAGTCTTTCTGCAGGATCGTGACTTAACCACTGCATTGGAGGCAGCCAGGTTGGCTGATACCTTCGAAACTAACCGCTCCTTGTCCGAGCGGTCCCGTCTCTTTTCAACAGCCTGGCATGAGCAGAGATCGTTAACCTTGGAGAATGAAGTGCCAGCCGGAGGGAGAACGTCTACGTCAGCCAACTAAGTCACCTGGTGAGCCACGCTTCTCAACTCATGGTCCACCTGCGGAGACGCAAACTACTCATGGTGCATCTCGACAACAGTATCCAGAGAGACACCAGCCAGAACTACACCATTTGCAACGTCAGCAGGAGTAAAGGGCAAGCCTGTCGTCTGCTTCCTTTGTAACAAAGTAGGTCATATCCGTGCCAACTGCCCCCACAAACCCCAACCCATTGGAAAAATCTCTAATATCTCTAGTAACATGTCCCCGAGAGAAGTAGAAAAAGGTATGGCCCCTTATTATTGCAAGAGTATTATTTCCCTTCAGTTAAACTCAGAAACAACTGAAGTAAAGACCTTTAGAGATACTGGAGCATATTGCTCACTTGTAAGAGAAGGAATATTACCCCTTTCAGAGAACACTTCCTTGAATTCCTGTTTTATTGGAAGCATTTGGAGGAGCTATATATTCTGTCCCTTTGCATAAAATTTATGTACAGTGCAAATATTACACTGGGTACTTGACTGTAGGTGTCTCAAAACGATTCCCCATGAAAGATGCCATGTTTACTGGGTAATAACATTACTACTGTTAATGCGTGTCCTGAACCTAGGAGTAATTCTTCTCCGGTATTGGCCATAACTCGGGCAACATCCCAAGGGTTGTCTGGAGAGAATGTTGACCTATCCTTGGACGACTCCGATCTCGGAATAGCCACGTTGTTTTATGAGGCACACCGGCCGGAGCCTCGTAAATAAAGTGAACAGACCCCGATCAAGCCTTCCTATTCCCAGGTTGCAGGATTGCCAGATGTCTGTTTCCATGCCCGAGGGACTCTCCTTCCGGGAGGAACAACGAAAGGACCCTTCTTTAAAATTCGCTTTTCAGGCGGCCATGGGTAAATCCTCTTTGGGTCATCCGGTCAAGTATGAAGTTAAAAGCAATTATTTGATCTGCACTGAGACTGGTAAGGAGATAGAGGGCCGGCAATTGTATGACAGGTTAGTGGTTCCAACCAAGTTTAGACTTCAAATATTAAATATAGCTCATAATACTTCATTAGGAGGTCACTTAGGAATTACAAAAACCTTGTATAGAATCACAAAAGAATTTTATTGGCCAAAATTAAAGAAAGATGTGAAGAATCATATAAAGTGATGCCGAGAATGTCAGCAAGTAGGGAAACCTGGACATTCCATTAAACCTGCACCTCTCCAACCTATACCTGCTGATGGAGAACCTTTTGCAGATTTAATTATGGATTGTGTAGGTCCACTACCTAGGTCAAAGTCTGGAAATCAATATTTATTTAAGATTATGGATAAAGTAACCAGATATCCTGAAGCAATTCCCATGCTCAGTATTAATACTAAAGCTGTTCTCAAAGCTTTAACAAAATTCATTTCTTGTTTTGGCATTCCTAAAACTATTCAAAGTGATCAAGGTACTAACTTTACTGCCAAAGCATTTAGGGAAGTATTAACTAGGTTAGGGATAATCCACAACTTATCCACTGCCTATCATCCTCAGTCCCAAGGCGCCTTGGAAAGATTCCATCAGACGTTAAAAACTATGATTAAAACTTTTAGCATGCACTTTCCTACAGACTGGGATGAATCACTACCCTTGTTGCTGTTCTCGGTACGAGAGACGGTGCAAGAGTCTACAGGGTATAGGGTCCTCTTCGGGTGTTCAAAGGATGGATGGGAGAAGACGTTAGCTCAACACTCTACAACCCGTCTTCAAGGTTGCAGGTGGCACGTCAGTTAGCCAAGGCTAACCTAAAGACAGCTCAAAGTAAGATGAAACAGAGGTATGACAGAAGTGCAAAATTCCGCTCCTTCCATCCAGGAGACAAGGTGTTGGTGCAGGAACCTATACCTGGCCACACCTTGAAAGCTAGATTTACGGGACCTATGCAGATTGTAAGTAGATTATCTGATGTAAATTATGTGGTAGCTCCCATTGATAAAACCTCAAAAACTAAAATTTACCACATCAATCAATTAAAATATTTTCATACACCAGATAGTCCCAGTAATGACTCTGTCCTCCACCTCTGAGGACGACTCTGATTTGCACTTTATCTCTGAAATTAATATTAAACTTTCAAATTCTGTCCTCCTCAAGGATCCTAGCCCTTTAATGGAGGGACTATCTGAAACGCAAGCAACAAATTTAACTGAGCTTCTACAGTCATATCCTAATATTTTTTCGGATGTGCCGAAAAAATGTACGTTAGGTTATGATGTAGATGTGGGAAACTCTAAACCAATTAAACTCTCCACCTACAGAGCTAATCCTGAAAAGCAAAGGTTACTTCAGCAGGAAGTAGAATTTTTGTTAAAGCATGGTTTAGTAGAGGAGTCATCTAGTCCATGGGCTTCACCGTGCATCCTTGTGAAGAAGGCTGATGGAGGGTTTCGTATGTGTACCGACTACCGTAAGGTGAATGAGGTCACAATTACAGATGCTTACCCTCTTCCTCGTCTGGATGACGTAATTGACTTTGTGGGTAAGGCTACTTTTGTGTCCAAGTTAGATCTCCTTAAAGGTTACTATCAGGTACCTTTAACGGATAAGGCGAAGGAAATCTCTGCCTTCGTAATTCCAGGAGGTCATTATAAATAGCTACCCCCTTCGGAATGAAAAATTCCCCCTCTTCATTCCAGAAACTTATCCATCAGGCTATTTAAGGACTTGAAGGCACGGCAGCGTACCTAGATATTGTTGTGTCTGATACTTGGGATCAACACCTACTTAGACTTAAGGCTCTTTTTGAGACCTTTCAGAGTTCCCATTTAACAATTAATTTATCTAAATCCTCCTTTGGCCAGGCCACTGTCACTTTTCTAGGCCATGAAGTAGGTAGTGGTAAAGTTGCACCTAAACTTGCTAAAGTTTTTGCTATTAAAGATTATCCAGTTCCTAATGATAGGAAATCTCTTCGTTTCCTAGGTGTGATAGGATTTTACAGAAGATTCTGTAAGAATTTCTCAGATATTGTAGCCCCTCTTATCTCTCTTACCAGTCACAAAGTTCCCTTTAATTGGACCTCAGAATGTAACACTGCTTATAATAAAGCAAAAAGATTATTGTGTACTGCACCCATTCTTTTGTCTCCAGACTTCTCCAAACCTTTTTCATTGAGTCTGGGGTTGGGGCAGTACTATTACAAATCGAGAATGAGGAGTTGCAGCCTGTAGCATACTTTTCAGCCAAGTTCCAGCCACATCAGAGGGCTTACTCTACCATTGAAAAAGAAGCCCTCGCGCTGGCACTGGCTTTGGAGCATTTCGATGTTTATGTGGGCCAGACATCGCAGGTGGTCAGTCTAGTGATCACAATCCTCTAGTATATCTCCAAGCCATGAAGAACCACAACACAAGGCTCTTAGCGCTGGACGCTAAGACTGCAATCATACTCACTCAGAATTAAATATATTGCCGGCAAAGAAAATGTGTTGGCGGACTCATTATCTAGTCTAATGTTTTTATTTAAGTTAGGATGTTATATTATTTGTGGTAACCCTTTTTCACGCTCTTTTTAATCCCCTGATGTGGGTTTTTTTTTTTTTTAGTGAGGGGATGCGGGCTACTGTCCGCCTGTATCTTGGACCTATGCTAGCCTGACTGACTACTCTCACTTTGAGTTTAGGGTTTGGATTTTTGTCACGAGAAAAGCTGAGCTCTAAGAGTTGGATGGTGGAGAGGAAAGGCGGTCCCATTATTTTGTGGCACGGTTACCACTGGGAGGTGGCAGCCTAATCCTGAGCCTTCTCGGGGTGGGGGTGTGGCATGCAAAGAGTACGTAACCTTTATTCGGCGCATGTACACACCCTCATTTACAGGCTATCTCCCCCAACCAGCGAATCAGGTTGCTAAGAGTTGATGATGGGGCCCCGTCGTTCAACTAGTGACCAGGTTCTAGCCAATAAGATGGTTTTGGCAATCGCAGAAGTTATGTGGGTACCACTCTCCTGTCTGCCCTTGTCATTTCCATTCTAGAGCTGATTGAAGCACGGTCTGCTATCTTGTGGCTTCTATTTCTGCCTTGCTTACAATGGAGTGCACTATACTTATCACTGTACATAGTGTACATATTGCTGTTCTAAATTGGTGAAGGATAATATAAGTAAACTTTTTCTGCTGTTTATTTTGCTCCCATTACACCCGGGATAACAGGCCATTTGGAATCCTGGGTTGTTATATATATATATATATATGCAATAAGATCACGGTAAACAGGTGATTTCAGAATATGCAAAACCACTGAAAGAATAGAGAAATTCCAAGCGCTTTCGTGACTACTCACATTATCAAGGAACTGAGATACTTCCTTGCATAGTTCCTTGATAATGTGAGTCACGAAAGCGCTTGGAATTTCTCTATTCTTTCAGAGTGGTTGTTTTGCGCATATATATATATATATATATATATATATATATATATATATATATATATATATATATATATATATATATATATATATATATATATATATATATTAGGCAGTATTTATACTAGAAGGAAATCAGCTCATGCGGCTTGACTGAAGCATGTTACAGTTTATCTGGAGTTCATCAGTCACTTCTTGCATTCCCACTGTTTCAAGCCAAACTGACAGTTAATTCGGTGTGGTTGAATGGACATCCCTGCTGAGCTAAATCACTGTCAGGTTCATACATCAGCCAACTGAGTGAGAGGTTGACTCCAGCCTAACTGACGTTATATATATATATATATCCCTGGTTGATGTCAGACTCTCACTATCAGGATGTGTAACATATACACTGGTCTCTCTGGTATGAGGTGATAATCAATTAGTGAGTGAACTCACTTTGGCGTCTCACTAATCAACATTTTGCTGCTCTTCTGCACACCGTATGTATTGTAAATATTGGACGAGGGAATGAAAGGGTACTCAGACCCCTCCCTTTGTATTTAGCTTTTCAATACCTTTATTTCTGAGGTTTGTTCTTGATTTATGGCCAAGCATTACAAGCCATTTCTTAGTGTACCCGTGTTTGTAATATAAGGTGGATGTCTTAAAGCAGTTTTATGTTGCCTTGCACTCTGTCTTGCTTGTGCTAGTGCTGCCGTGTATTAATTAAGCATATTTTACCAGGTAGTGCTTGTTACTTCTAGTGCTGTCTTGGTAATATCTGCGCTTGTTAGGCGTTTGGTGATTGCATATACTTTGCAACCTTTGCTGTTAGCGCTTTCCTCTTTCCATTGGCATTGAATATCGTACTCTAACTTTTGCACAGCTTCATGAGCTAATTCTCAACAAGCTAAGTCTGATTCATCCAATGTGGCTTTTCCATCAGGTTTGTCTGCAGTTCAGGGAGCACCTATTAGTCTCCGCTCCCCACTCAGTTTCCTTGCTCGTAATGGTGCTGATCATTCTCCTGAATGTGTACCTGATAATCCACCAGTCGCTGGGGCAAGTAGCATTGGACCTGGCTTATCTCAGGATTAATCTGCTTCGTTGGCATTCGAACTGAGCAAACGAGGAATCAACGTGCTTTTGGTAAGGAAGAATATTACAGGGAGAAAAAAAGGAGACAAAATCGACATGCATGTGACGAATATTTTTATATTAAAAAATCAGTGTTTTTAGTACCTCATTTTTCTGAGTCAGAGCCTGAGTTCTGCAGCAGCCAGTTAAGTATTGAGCAGTATATGTTAACACGACAAATACAGACGAGAATTTAAGTTGAATACCCCTCACTCAGGGTAATCTGTGTAGATTTCACTAAGCTTCAGTTTAAGATCTTTACAAAGTGGTACAAGTCAGTCGGAGTCTCAATCTTCAGTAACCTGGTGCAGTTACTTCTAATGGATAATTTCCTAAAGTCGGTTGGTCAAGAGGTGAAGATCTTACTGGACGACCACAGGTAGACTTCAGGTCTGGAGGCAGCAACATTGGCCGACACTTCTGAGGATAACCGCTACTTGAGTGACACAGCCTATAAAGTCTTTTCCCAACAGTATTACGATGATAAAGAACACGGATGGAAGAGTTCTGCAGGTAGTAGGAAGACGGAAGCTGAATGAACCAAGCCATACCTCCAAAGACCAGCCAGGCACTCCTAGAGAAAAAGACTTCAGCGCCTATGTGGTGCCACCACTACCTTAAGCCTGGCTATTTTATCTTACTGTTTCAAACTCTAAAGACCGTTTTCCACAGGTGGTAAGTCGAGTGAGTCCAGTACTTAGAGATCTATGGGAAACGTTTCCCCATTGTTAAGTATTCCCGATTCCCAGGACGAAGTAGAGGTATGTATGGCCCCCTTCTGTAGTGACAGTCAAGTGTTAATAGAAGAATTTGCTGTTCTTTTAGAGATACTGCTCCCTTTTACTGTATAAAATACTCCCCACATCCAACGACAGGCCCTTTAATAAATATGAACTCTAAGCTTTTTGGCAATTATTGCAGACCCCTTTCATGGGATCTTAATAAGGTGCAGGTACTTTACTAGGAACCTAAATGTTGGCGTGTTAGGTAATTTCCCACGAAAGATGCACAACTCCTAAATAGTAATGATTTTCTCTCTTCCAAATTACGTCTTGATCCTGTAGTAAATCCTGAGAACTTTGCACATGAACCAGTTTCAGTTATGGATGTAACACAGCTTATGTCCAAGGGAAAAAATTAGTGAGAATGCTGATCTCACCTTGAGAGACTTAGTTCTTAATTGGACAAGTTATTTTACCAAGGCATCTGGCCGGGGCTTGGCAAAACCAGTGGAAACTCCATGGACATGCCTTCTGCTTCAATGCTCGACAGAAAGACCTTCAGAGAATGACAGCAATGGGACCCTTCTCTTTCATTTGCGTTTAAATCGACGGTTTCTGATACGATACTGGTTCTTTCCAACTGTTAGTATATTAAAAATAATTTCATTAAGAGAAAAACCACTACTGGCATGAAGTTAAGGGAAGCTCCGCGTTTAACAAGTTAGTCATTACCCCCTATCCACCCCCACTCCCACCCCCACTCCCACCCCCACTCCCACCCCCACTCCCACCCCCACTCCCACCCCCACTCCCACCCCTATTCCCACCCCCACTCCCACCCCCCCAAAAATGATCGCGGGTATTCCGGATTGCACATAATTCATCTAGAGAATATTTATGTGTTACCAAAATCTTTCATATAATATCTAAACTTTTTGATTACCATGTTTAAAATAGGACGTCAAGAGATACACCAGGATAAACCTGGACACATCAAACCTGCGCCTTTGTGTCCTATACTGGCCTAGGGAGAATCCTTTGTGGACTTGTTTAGGGCCTCTACCTAAGGCCAAATCAGGCAACCAGTTCTTGTAGGATTGGATGGTCCTGTGGGTTAAGGCATCATGTGGTTCTCGCTCACAATGGCAGGCCAGTACAACATGGGTTCGAATCCTTGGCTAGCGCAGTTTTGTTATTGATCAATACCACTCGTTCGTGGTTACAATAATATATATGTATATCTTCTTTCAACAAACCAGCCGTATCCCACCGAGGCAGGGTGGCCCTAAAAGAAAAATGAAAGTTTCTCTGTTTAACTTTACTAATATATACAGGAGAAGAGGTTACTAGCCCCTTGCTCCCGGCATGTTAGTCGCCTCTTAGGACACGCATCGTTGATGGAGGAACAATTCTGTTCCACTTCCCCATGAAGATAAAAGGAAATAAACAGAACAAGAACCAATAAGAAAATAGAAGGAAACCCAGAGGTGTGTGTATATATATGCTTATACATGTATTTATAGTGTGACTTAAGTATAAGTAGCAAGACGTACCTGAAATCTTGAATGTTTATGAGACAGAAGAAACACACCAGCAATCCTACCATCATGTAAAAGAATTACAGGCTTCCGTTTTACACTCACTTGGCAACACTCTCTCTGGGTGATTGCTATCTACCAGCCTACTACCTATATATATATAGACTGAGTTGGTACCACCTCTGGTACTAGTCAGGAACAACTCAGAGCCTCCACAAACAGAATAAAAACGTTTTATCTGCTTGTTTCTGTAAGCTTAAAAACTGTGCAGTATATCCCATGAAGCTAGTACACTTTCCGATGTTTGTGCAACATTCTCTGGAGCTCGGGTTCCCTGGCTCGCATTACTGACCACATTTCATTCTTATCTACGTCTAGAGCGTGGCTCTTCTCTTATCTCCATACACTTTCTCAAGTTACACGCTTGCCTGACTCCTTGTCTGCTTGTATCTCCAGCAACTGCTCTTACACCCCTGTGTGTGTGTGTGTGTGTGTGTGTGTGTGTGTGTGTGTGTGTGTGTGCGCGCGCGCGTGTAAGGCAAGAACTATAGTATTTAAATTTCACAATGAAAATCTCGTCACAGAAAATGGTAGAAATTTTCCGTACATTTATAATTGCTGTATCCATCACTGTCACTGTTGCCTCCACCGATCCACAGGGTATATATACTGCAATTACCCACATGGTATATATACTATAACTACCCACATGATATATATACTGTAACTACCCACATGGTATATATAAACTGCAACCACCCACAAGGTATACACTGTACCATTCCACAATGTATATATACTGTAATGATGCACAAGGTATATAGTGTAACAATACACACGGTAAATATATATTGTAAGGACCCACAAGGTATATGCTGTAACGACCCACAAGGTATATACTGTAACGACCTTCAAGGTGCATATTGTAACGACCCAGTAAGCCTGACCTCAATTGTAGGCAAATTACTAGTCAATTATAGCTGATATTACAAGAAGTCATCTTGATAAGCATAATTGGTTAATGATACTCAGCATGGACTCACGAGGGGCCGTTCCTGCCTGACTAAATTACTGACCTTCTTCAGGAAAGCTTTTGAGACAGTTGATTATGATAAAGAATTCGATATTGTTTATAAGAATTTTAGTAAAGCTTTTGATTTTAAATGAATTTTAGTAAAACATTTGATAGACTTTTAGTAAAGCTTTTGATAGATTTTTCCTTCATGGTATTGAGGGAAAAATCTTGTCATGGATCGAGACGTATCTGAATAACAGGAAGCAGACAGCAGACAGCCTGTATAAATGGCTGAAATCAGAATGGGAATCAGTAAAAGGTGGCGTTTCACAGGGATCAGTTTTAGGAACATATTTGTTCATAAAATACGTTAATGACAAGTGATATGAGCAAATTCGTTGATGACACGAAAATAGGCAGGATAACTGAATCAGAGGAAGATGTGAATGAACTTCAGAATGATTTAGACAAACTCATGACGTGGTCGGAAAAGTGGCAGTTGCAGTTCAATGTGGATAAGTGCAGAATTCTGAAGCTCGGGAATGTACAAGGCCAAAGCACTTATACACCAAATAATATACAGCTTAGCCATACAGAATGCGAAAAAGACTTGGGAATTATGGTAGGCAAGAACCTGAAGCCAGGTCACTAGTGTCTAAGCGTACGTAATAAGGAAAATAGATTACTGGGATTTGTATCAAGAAATATAAGCAACAGGAGTCCAGAGGTTATATTACAGCTCTACACATCATTAGTAAGGCCTCACTTAGATTGTGCAGTTCAGTTCTGATCTCCATACTACAGAATAAACATAAATTCGAGAACATTCAATGGTTATAAATTAGAGAACATTCAATGGTCATAAAATAAAGAACATTTACAGAAGAATGACAATGTTAATCCATTGCATAAGAAATTTTCCATACAAAGAGAGATTGAAAACCCTTAGCCTACATTCTCTTGTAAGATATGGAAGGAGGAAAGACATGATTGAAGTGTTAAAATGGAAGATGGGCATAAATAAGGGAGATATAAATACTGGATTCAAGTTAGATAAAATTAGATTTAAAAACGAAGTAGGAAAGTACTGGTTTCTAAATACATACAGTCTACCTTGCTGGGTCATTGAAGCTGAAAGCTTGATTAGCTTAAAAAATAGGTTAAATAAATACATGAGTGAGGGGGGTCTGATTTGAGTAGAATTTGCACTTGAGTTAACAGGGTCATCAAAGCTTATTCCTTGGGTAAATTGATAACGGATTGGGTTAATATATATTTTTAGTGGGTTTGGGTTTGAGAAGCCTTGCCAGTTGTGATGTGGACCTTGCTTGAGTTGTGACGTGGACCTCGCCTGAGTTGTGACGTGGACCTCGCCTGAGTTGTGACGTGGACCTTGCTTGAGTTGTGACGTGGACCTCGCTGAGTTGTGACGTGGACCTCGCCTGAGTTGTGACGTGGACCTCGCCTGAGTTGTGACGTGGATCTCGCTTGAGTTGTGACGTGGACCTCGCCTGAGTTGTGACGTGGACCTTGCTTGAGTTGTGACGTGGACCTCGCTGTGTCAAGACGTGACTAGTGTGCTCTCCGTTCTCAGCTACCTGAGATTGTGATGATGGCTTCCCTAGACTACGAGCAGCTATATTTTCAGCTTAAGGCATAATTAACGGAAGCAAGAAGAGAAATTCAACGACTGGAGGGTATGTGCAAGGATTATCCCCGGAACAATGTCGCCAATGATCGAACCAAGAATGGATGCTAGTCGGGACTAAAGAGACGAAGCTGAAGATGAATAAGATCCAGGAGACTGCTGTGAAAACCAGCAACTCTTTTTCCTTATTATCAGACGAATGTAAATCGACCATCCATGATCTTTCATTGAAGACAGTTCCAACATGACACTATGAAGCCAGCCAGTGAACACATCCCAGCGAAGACCATTTCTACTAAGAACGTCGAGAACGTCATGCACACCACCAGTCGAGGTAAGAATATTGTTTTAGTTTAGGACAGTCAGATTAAGTTTATGAATAGCGCTTTTTGTCTTAAAGATAGGAAGAGGAGGAAGAGGGTATGTTTTCCTTTGGCTGTGATGAATTATATTGTTAGCCGTCTGGACATCATGAGAGGTAATGGGAGTAATTGCATTTTCTGTTTCAGTACTGGAGGCAACCATGTTGGCTGACGTAGGAGTGAGGACCTGGTTAGCAGGTATAGGCCAGCAATATGAACAGTTAGAAAGGGAGGGAACTCAATTATATGTGGTATTTTGCCAAGGAAAGGCGTTAGAAATGAATGGTTGTCCAGGGCATTTGGTGTCAATTGCTGGCTGGACGAACACTGTAAGGAAAATGAAGTAACATTCATTGATAATTGGAACTTCTTCTATGGCAGAAATGACATGTATGCCAGGGATGGAGTTCACACATCTAGATCTAGGGTGGAGGCCCTGGCCAATATAGTGGAGGGAGCTGTTAGGGCTTCAAATTAGAAATAGTGGCATCAGTTTTTTTTAGGGGGGGAACAATGAAATCCCAGTGTAGCAATATTGTGAGTTTTAGGGAAACCAGTAACAGGCAGAATGAGGTGGATATTGGAAAGCCAGTGGCACTAGGTGACAAGAACAGTAATATAGTTGAAAAACAGAAGTGAGCAGAAAGGGAAAGGAGAAAGGTGGGTCTCTAAATTTATATTATACTAATAGTCGCAGTGCTAGGAATAAGATGGACAAGTTGAGATTAGTTGCAAGTGCAGGTAACATTGATGATTTTTTTTGCTATAACTGAGATGTGGTTTAATACAAAAAAAATCAGAACATGCCTGTTGAACGTCACATTCAGGGTTTTCAACTGTTTCAGGTAGACAGAAGTATCGGGAAGGGGGGGCTGGGGTGGCACTGTATATCCGAGATCGCTTGAATTGTTGCATAAAAACAGGTATAAAGTCTGAAATTGTAGATGAATGGTTCAAAGAACCGACATGTTGTTAAATTAGACACATGTGCAACTCTTGTGTATCTTTATTGAGGAAACGTTTCGCCACACAGTGGCTTCATCAGTCCATACAAAGGATAAACTTGAAGAACAGGAGGAGAATGAGGTAATCAGTCCCTCAGCCTTGAGTCGATGTGGTCAGTCTATCAATCTTGAATAGAATACGGCATAGGAGCGGAGAAGCAGCTTATAAACCGTATGGCAGGAGAGGTGCAGCAGTTGTAGGTGGTGTCACATTTGTCCAATGTGGAAGTAGGTCGTGCCCAAGGGTTAGGCAAGCTTGCCTAACCCTTGGTCATCAATCTTGATGGACTGACCACATCGACTCAAGGTTGAGGGACTGATTACCTCATTCTCCTCCTGTTCTTCAAGATTCTCCTTTGTATGGACTGATGAAGCCACTGTGTGGCGAAACGTTTCCTCAATAAAGATACCCAAGAGTTGCACATGTGTCTAATTTTTCAATAACATTGCTGAACCACTTGCCAGGAAACTTCATCACTATCCCATATAAGAACATAGGAATGGAGGAACACTGCAGAAGGTCTACTCATATACTTATCCAATCTCCCTTCCAAGCTACCCAAGATTTTAGACTCTGTAACCCCACCCGGTAGATCATCACATGCAGCATTCTCCACCTGACTATAAATACTCTCGTACCTTTCACCCAGGTAGATCTGCTTGTGACTTGAAAAAGCCCGCTGTGTGGGCGAAACGTTGTCAATAAAGAATCACATTATACTGCATACGTGTTTATATTTCCACAGGAGAGCTAAGAAGTTGTGTGCAAAGTCTTTGAACTTGGGGGCTAAAAGTGAGAGTCTTGGAACCTGGGGGCTTAAAGTGTGAGTCTTGAACTGGGGGCTAAAAGTGTGAGTCTTGGAAACTGGGGGCTAGAAGTGTGAGTCTTGGGACAAGGGTGGCAGTAATGTGAGTTTTGGGACCTGGGTGGTAGTAGTGTGAGTCTTGGGACCTGGGAGGTAGTAGTGTGAGTCTTGGGACCTGGGTGGCAGTAGTGTGAGTCTTGGGACCTGGGTGGTAGTAGTGTGAGTCTTGGGACCTGGGTGATAGTAATGTGAGTTTTGGGACCTGGGTGGTAGTATTGTGAGTCTCGGGACCTGGGCGGTAGTAGTGTGAGTCTTGGGACCTGGGTGGTAGTAGTGTGAGTGTTGGGATCTGGGTGGTAGTAGTGTGAGTCTTGGGACCTGGGTGATAGTAATGTGAGTCTTGGGACCTGGGTGGTAGTAAGGTGAGTTATGGTACATGGGTGGTAGTAGTGTGAGTCTTGTAACCTGGGTGGTAGTAGTGTGAGTCTTTTGACCTGGGTGGTAATAGTGTGAGTCTTGGGACCAGGTTGGTAGTAGTGTGAGTCTTGGGACCTGGGTGATAGTAATGTGAGTCTTGGGACTTGGGTGGTAGTAATGTGAGTCTTGGGACCTGGATGGTAATAGTGTGAGTCTTGGGACCTGGGTGGTAGTAGTGTGAGTCTTGGGATCTGGGTGGTTGTAGTGTGAGTCTTGTGACCTGGGTGGTAGTAGTGTGAATCTTCGGACCTGGCTGGTAGTAGTGTGAGTCTTGGGACCTGGATAGTACTAGTGTGAGTCTTGGGACCTGGGTGGTAGTAGTGTGAGTCTTGGGACCTGGGTGGTAGTAGTGGGAGCCTTGGGACCTGGGTGGTAGTAGTGTGAGTCTTGGGACCTGGGTGGTAGTAGTGTGAGTCTTGGGACCTGGGTAGTAGTAGAGTCATGGGACCAGGGTTGTAGTAATGGGAGTCTTGGTACCTGGGTGGTAGTAGTGTGAGTCTTGGGACCTGGGTGGTAGTAGTGTGAGTCTTGGAACCTGGGTGGTAGTAGTGTGAGTCTTGGGACCTGGGTGGTAGTAGTGTGAGTCTTGGGACCTGGGTGGCAGTAGTGTGAGTCTTGTGACCTGGGTGGTAGTAGTGTGAATCTTCGGACCTGGCTGGTAGTAGTGTGAATCTTCGGACCTGGCTGGTAGTAGTGTGAGTCTTGGGACCTGGATAGTACTAGTGTGAGTCTTGTGACCTAGGCGGTAGTAGTGTGAGTCTTGGGACCTGGGTGGTAGTGGTGTGAGTCTTGGAACCTGGGTGGTAGTAGTGTGAGTCTTGGGACCTGGGTGGTAGTAGTGTGAGTCTTGGGACCTGGGTGGTAGTAGTGTGAGTCTTGGGACCTGGGTGGTAGTAGTGTGAGTCTTGGGACCTGGGTGGTAGTAGTGTGAGTGTTGGGATCTCGGTGGTAGTAGTGTGAGTCTTGGGACCTGGGTGATAGTAATGTGAGTCTTGGGACCTGGGTGGTAGTAAGGTGAGTTATGGTACATGGGTGGTAGTAGTGTGAGTCTTGTAACCTGGGTGGTAGTAGTGTGAGTCTTTTGACCTGGGTGGTAATAGTGTGAGTCTTGGGACCAGGTTGGTAGTAGTGTGAGTCTTGGGACCTGGGTGATAGTAATGTGAGTCTTGGGACTTGGGTGGTAGTAATGTGAGTCTTGGGACCTGGATGGTAATAGTGTGAGTCTTGGGACCTGGGTGGTAGTAGTGTGAGTCTTGGGATCTGGGTGGTTGTAGTGTGAGTCTTGTGACCTGGGTGGTAGTAGTGTGAATCTTCGGACCTGGCTGGTAGTAGTGTGAGTCTTGGGACCTGGATAGTACTAGTGTGAGTCTTGGGACCTGGGTGGTAGTAGTGTGAGTCTTGGGACCTGGGTGGTAGTAGTGGGAGCCTTGGGACCTGGGTGGTAGTAGTGTGAGTCTTGGGACCTGGGTGGTAGTAGTGTGAGTCTTGGGACCTGGGTAGTAGTAGAGTCATGGGACCAGGGTTGTAGTAATGGGAGTCTTGGTACCTGGGTGGTAGTAGTGTGAGTCTTGGGACCTGGGTGGTAGTAGTGTGAGTCTTGGAACCTGGGTGGTAGTAGTGTGAGTCTTGGGACCTGGGTGGTAGTAGTGTGAGTCTTGGGACCTGGGTGGCAGTAGTGTGAGTCTTGTGACCTGGGTGGTAGTAGTGTGAATCTTCGGACCTGGCTGGTAGTAGTGTGAATCTTCGGACCTGGCTGGTAGTAGTGTGAGTCTTGGGACCTGGATAGTACTAGTGTGAGTCTTGTGACCTAGGCGGTAGTAGTGTGAGTCTTGGGACCTGGGTGGTAGTGGTGTGAGTCTTGGAACCTGGGTGGTAGTAGTGTGAGTCTTGGGACCTGGGTGGTAGTAGTGTGAGTCTTGGGACCTGGGTGGTAGTAGTGTGAGTCTTGGGACCTGGGTGGTAGTAGTGTGAGTCTTGGGACCTGGGTGGTAGTAGTGTGAGTCTTGGGACCTGGGTGGTAGTAGTGTGAGTCTTGGAACCTGGGTGGTAGTAGTGTGAGTCTTGGGACCTGGGTGGTAGTAGTGTGAGTCTTGGGACCTGGGTGGTAGTAGTGTGAGTCTTGTGACCTGGGTGGTAGTAGTGTGAGTCTTGGGACCTGGGTGGTAGTAGTGTGAGTCTTGGGACCTGGGTGGTAGTAGTGTGAGTCTTGGGACCTGGGTAGTAGTACTGTGAGTCTTTGGACCTGGGTGGTAGTAGTGTGAGTCTTGGGACCTGGGTGGTAGTAGTGTGAGTCTTGGGACCTGGGTGGTAGTAGTGTGAGTCTTGGGACCTGGGTGGTAGTAGTGTGAGTCTTGGGACCTGGGTGGTAGTAGTGTGAGTCTTGGGACCTGGGTGGTAGTAGTGTGAGTCTTGGGACCTGGGTGGTAGTAGTGTGAGTCTTGGGACCTGGGTGGTAGTAGTGTGAGTCTTGGGACCTGGGTGGTAGTAGTGTGAGTCTTGGGACCTGGGTGGTAGTAGTGTGAGTCTTGGGACCTGGGTGGTAGTAGTGTGAGTCTTGGAACCTGGGTGGTAGTAGTGTGAGTCTTGGGACCTGGGTGGTAGTAGTGTGAGTCTTGGGACCTGGGTGGTAGTAGTGTGAGTCTTGTGACCTGGGTGGTAGTAGTGTGAGTCTTGGGACCTGGGTGGTAGTAGTGTGAGTCTTGGGACCTGGGTGGTAGTAGTGTGAGTCTTGGGACCTGGGTAGTAGTACTGTGAGTCTTTGGACCTGGGTGGTAGTAGTGTGAGTCTTGGGACCTGGGTGGTAGTAGTGTGAGTCTTGGGACCTGGGTGGTAGTAGTGTGAGTCTTGGGACCTGGGTGGTAGTAGTGTGAGTCTTGGGACCTGGGTGGTAGTAGTGTGAGTCTTGGGACCTGGGTGGTAGTAGTGTGAGTCTTGGGACCTGGGTGGTAGTAGTGTGAGTCTTGGGACCTGGGTGGTAGTAGTGTGAGTCTTGGGACCTGGGCACTAACAAGTGTACTGTACATAAATGTCTTTTTCCACTTAACAAGTGTGAGTCTTGCTACTAGGAGATCTGTGTCAAGCGAGCAGCATCACCTGCGTGTGGTACCGAGGATGCTATTTCTTCTGTCACTGGATGTATACAAGCATAAAAGATTTGATGGTAGGAAAAGTAGAATATTCAAACAGCCGGTCCAAGTCGGACCGAAACGTCGTTATAAGCTCCTCACTCCTATGTGCGGGTTATTTGTGTATTGTTCCAGTCACGTTATTGTGTCTTTTTGTTGTTTATCGAGAAATCTCAGTATTATTCTTTTAAAACATTTTGTTCACTCCGAGGCTGTGGGTCCCCCTCACCTGCTCCCAGGAAATTGAAAATTTTAAAATGACAATGTAACATCTTGAACGTAGACATATTTTTTGCAGTCACAAGTAAGAAATCAAAGTAGATTATTAGTAACCCTTGAAGAACAATGTTCCACACTCAGAATGTTCTTCAGTCCTGCACTGCAGAAATGTTATAGGAAGTAAAATATTTGATGTTTTGGAATAGGTCAGGTTACACTATACCATGGGCGGGGTTATAACCCGCGATCAGAGAGTCATACAAGTCCAGACCGACGCGTTAGCCACTGGGCCAGTTAGCAGCGCTAGCTGGAGATTGACCTGTAAAAACTTGTATTTGTGGTCACAGTGGTGCCTATGCTAACCTTCCTATGGTGTATAAATATACCTAGTTGGATGACTCTTATTGTGGCTAGCTGGTCCAGTGGCTAACGCGTCGGTCTGGAGTTTTATGACTCTCTGATCGCGGGTTCTAACCCCGACCTTGGTACGATTTGTTTGCAATCTTGTCATTACGATTTCGTGAGTCAGGTCAGGTCAGGTTAGATTAGACTGGATAAAGTCAGGTTAGGTTAGGTTGATTCAGGTTAGGTCAAGTTAGGTTAGGTCAGACTAGATGAGGAATAGATAGATTAGGTTAAGTTAGGTTAGGTTAGGCATAATTAATAAACTAGCGCTAAAACAAACGGACAGCTTACATCTGGCAGCGGGGAGAGGAGGGAGGATGTATTGTGATATCTCCTCTAACAAGAGTCTAACTCTCTGTAAGAGACCCCTCAGGGAAGGTTCCTTGATGTTGGTGAGGGGCTCTTGATTTAGGGAATTGGATCTGTGCTCCAGTTTCCCGAATTAAGCCTGAATGCCTTCCACATCCCCCCCCCCTTCCAGGCTCTGTATAATCCTACGGGTTTAGCGCTTCCCCTTGATTATAATAATAATAATAATTATAATCTGTAAGAGAGTTAGACTCACTGTCAGAGGGTGAGTTGCAACATTAGGGCGACCAGAGGACGAGGGAAATTAAATTCTCGATTTGATCAGTATCCTCATAGAGATTTTTTTTTTATCAGTGAGAGATACTGCCATAAACATAACTTTCACGAGTATGAGGCAGAGCAGAAGAAGGAGCGGGAGGGACAGAAAGAGAAGCAAGAGGACCAGAGATAGAAGCATGAGAGACAGAGAGAGATACAGAAGGGACAGAAGGAAAATCAGGAGGGATAGAAAGAGAAGAAAATGGGACATAAAGAGAAGCAGGAAAGACATCAAGAGAAGCAAAATGGACAGAAAGATAAACAAAAGAGATAGAAAGAGAAGCAGGAGAGACAGAAAGGGAAGCAAAAGAGAGAAAGGGACATAAGGAGAAGCAGAAGCGACTTGAGAAGATGCAGGAACAAGAAGAGGAGGTGGAACAGACACAAAGGAAGAGGAGGAGGTGAAGAAGGAAGAGAAGCAAAAGAAACAGGAGCAGAAGGTAGAAGAGCAGTAGCAGGAGGAATAAGAGCATCAGCAGAAGCAGGAGCCGGGAAATAAAGAGTTGTATGGGAAATTTGAAAGAAAAGCACGAGGGATGGAAAAAAGAAAGTATTAAGGAGGGAAAGGAGAAGAAGAGAAAGCAGAGGAGACTGGAAACAGGGCAGACGAAGGGGAGAACGTAAAGAGTGGAGCCAGAAATGACGAAGAGAAGGCAGAAGAGAGAGTGAGAGAGGAGCCGGGGCTGACACAGTGTGGAGAGGAGATAGTCAGCATCAGACTATCCAGTATGGTGGAGTGTGGCAAGAAATACTTCTTAACTTGATGACATGTTCCAGCCACTGTTGATGACCTTATTCCTCAGTGCTCCTTGTTCCTAGTGCTACTTATTCCTTAGTGCTCCTTGTTCCTAGTGCTACTTATTCCTTAGTGCTCCTTGTTCCTAGTGCTACTAATTCCTTAGTGCTCCTTGTTCCTAGTGCTACTTATTCCTTAGTGCTCCTTGTTCCTAGTGCTACTTATTCCTTAGTGCTCCTTGTTCCTAGTGCTACTTATTCCTTAGTGCTCCTTGTTCCTAGTGCTACTTATTCCTTAGTGCTCCTTGTTCCTAGTGCTACTTATTCCTTAGTGCTCCTTGTTCCTAGTGCTACTTATTCCTTAGTGCTCCTTGTTCCTAGTGCTACTTATTCCTTAGTGCTCCTTGTTCCTAGTGCTACTTATTCCTTAGTGCTCCTTGTTCCTAGTGCTACTTATTCCTTAGTGCTCCTTGTTCCTAGTGCTACTTATTCCTTAGTGCTCCTTGTTCCTAGTGCTACTAATTCCTTAGTGCTCCTTGTTCCTAGTGCTACTAATTCCTTAGTGCTCCTTGTTTCTAGTGCTACTTATTCCTTAGTGCTCCTTGTTCCTAGTGCTACTAATTCCTTAGTGCTCCTTGTTCCTAGTGCTACTAATTCCTTAGTGCTCCTTGTTCCTAGTGCTACTTATTCCTTAGTGCTCCTTGTTCCTAGAGATCCTTGTTTGTTCTTTATTACTCTGTGTCTAGTACTCCTCGTTCCTGGTGCTCCATGTTCCTGGTGTTCCTTATTGCTAGTGTTCCATGTTTCTGGTGCTCCTTCTTCCTGGTGCTCCATGTTCCTGGTGCTCCTTGTTTTTGGTGCTCCATATTCCTGGTGTTCCTTGCTGCTAGTGTTCCATGTTCCTGATGATCCCTGTTCATGATGTTCTAAGTTACTGGTGCTCCTTGTTGCTAGTGCTCCTTGTTCTTGGAGTTACTTGTTTGTTTGTTATTACTCTGTCTCTAGTACGCCTTGTTCCTGATGTTCCATGTTCATGGTGTTCTATGCTCTTGGTGCTCTTTGTTCCTGGTGTTCCTTGTTCCTTAGTGTTTCTTGAACTTTAGTGCTCCTTCTTCCTGATGTTCCTTGTTCCTGGTGCTCCTTGCTCCTGATGTTCCTTGTTTCTGGTGCTCCATGTTCCTGATGCACCATGTTCCTGGTGTTCCTTTTTTATAGTGTGTCTTGTTCCTGGTGCTCCTTGTTCCTTAGCGCTTCTTGAACCTTGGTGCTCCTTGTTCCTGGTGCTCCTTGTTTCTGGTGCCCCTTATTCTTGGTGTTCCTTGTTCCTGGTGCTCCATGTTCCTATTGCTCCATGTTCCTGGTGTTCCTTTTTCCTAGTGCGTATTGTTCCTGGTGCTCCGTGTTCCTGGTGCTCCTTGTTCCTGGTGCTCCTTGTTCCTGGTGCTCCAGGTTTCTGGTGCTCCTTGTTCCTGATGTTTCTTGTTCCTGGTTCTCCATGTTCTTGGTGCTCCTTAATCCTGGTGTTCCTTGTTCCTGGTGCTCCATATTTCTGGTGCTTTTTTGTTCCTGGCGCTCTATGTTCCTGGTACTCCTTTTTCCTAGTGTTCCTTGTTCCTGGTGTTCCTTGTTCCTTGTGCTCCTTGTTCCTGGTGTTCCTTGTTCCTGGTGCTCCTTGTTCCTGGTGCTCCATTTTTCTTATGCTTCTTGTTCCTGATGTACCTTGTTCCTGGTGCTCTATGTTCCTGGTTCTCCATGTTCCTGGTGCTTCATGTTCCTGGTGCTCCATGTTCCTGGTGCTCTATGTTTCTGGTGCTAATGTTCCTGGTGATCCATGTTCCTGGTGATCCATGTTCCTGGTGATCCATGTTCCTGGTGATCCATGTTCCTGGTGCTTCATGTTCCTGGTGCTCCATGTTCCTGGTGCTCCATGTTTCTGGTGCTCCATGTTCCTGGTATTCCTTTTTCATAGTGCTCCTTGTTCCGGGTGCTCCTTGTTCCTAGTGCTCCTTGTTCCTGGTATTCCTTGTTCTTGGTACTCCTTGTTCCTTGTGCTCCTTGTTCCTGGTGCCCCTTGTTCCTGGTGCGCCTTGTTCCTGGTGCTTCATGTTCCTGGTGCTCCATGTTCCTAGTGCTCCATGTTTCTGGTGCTCCATGTTCCTGGTATTCCTTTTTCATAGTGCTCCTTGTTCCGGGTGCTCCTTGTTCCTAGTGCTCCTTGTTCCTGGTATTCCTTGTTCTTGGTACTCCTTGTTCCTTGTGCTCCTTGTTCCTGGTGCCCCTTGTTCCTGGTGCTCCTTGTTTCTGATGCTCCTTGTTCCTGGTGCCCCTTGTTCCTGGTGCGCCTTGTTCCTGTTGCTCCTTGTTTCTGATGCTCCTTGTTCCTGGTGCGCCTTGTTCCTAGTGCTCCTTGTTTCTGATGCTCCTTGTTCCTGGTGCTCCTTGTTCCTGGTGCTCCTTGTTCCTGGTGCTCCAAGTTTCTGGTATTCTTTTATTCCTGGTGCTCCTTGTTCCTGGTGTTCCTTGTTCCTGGTGCTTAATGTTTCTGGTGCTCCTTGCTCTTGGTGCACCATGTTCCTGGTGCTCCTTTTTCCTAGTGCTTCTTGCTCCTGGTGCTCCTTGTTCATGGTGCTTTTTGTTCATTAGTGCTCTTTCTTCCTAGTGCTCCATGCTCCTAGAGCTCCTTGTCTGTTCATTATTGCTGTTTCTAATACTCCTTTATCCGGGTGCTCCATGTTCCTGGTGCTCCAAGTTTCTGGTGTTACTTGTTGCTAGTGTTCCATGTTCCTGGTGTTCTATGTTCTCGGTGCTCCATGTTCCTGGTGCTTCATGTTCCTGGTGCTCCATGTTCCTGGTGCTCCATGTTCCTGGTGCTCCATGTTCCTGGTGCTCCATGTTCCTGGTGCTCCATGTTCCTGGTGCTCCATGTTCCTGGTGCTCCATGTTCCTGGTGCTCCATGTTCCTGGTGCTCCAAGTTTCTGGTGTTACTTGTTCCTAGTGTTCCATGTTCCTGGTGTTCTATGTTCTTGGTGTTCCATGTTCCTGGTGCTCCATGTTCCTGGTGCTCCATGTTCCTGGTGCTCCATGTTCCTAGTGCTCCATGTTCCTGGTGCTCCATGTTCCTAGTGCTCTTTGCTCCCACATACCGTAAACTAAGCCTCACTATCTCTATAAAAACACTTTACCGCTTCTTGTAATATACATACATATATATATATATATATATATATATATATATATATATATATATATATATATATATATATATATATATATATATATATATATATATATATTATTTTTATTATCACACTGGCCGATTCCCACCAAGGCAGAGTGGCTCGAAAAAAAAACTTTCACCATCATTCACTCCATCACTGTCTTGCCAGAAGGGTGCTTTACACTACAGTTTTTAAACTGCAACATTAACACCCCTCCTTCAGAGTGCAGGCACTGTACTTCCCATCTCCAGGACTCAAGTCCGGCCTGCCGGTTTCCCTGAACCCCTTCATAAATGTTACTTTGCTCACAATCCAACAGCACGTCAAGTATTAAAAACCGTTTGTCTCCATTCACTCCTATCAAACACGCTCACCCATGCCTGCTGGAAGTCCAAGCCCCTCGCACAAAAAACCTCCTTTACCCCCTCCCTCCAACCTTTCCTAGGCCGACCCCTACCCCGCCTTCCTTCCACTACAGACTGATACACTCTTGAAGTCACTCTGTTTCGCTCAATTCTCTCTACATGTCCGAACCACCTCAAAAACCCTTCCTCAGCCCTCTGGGCAACAGTTTTGGTAATCCCCCACCTCCTCCTAACTTCCAAACTACGAATTCTCTGCATTATATTCACACCACACATTGCCCTCAGACATGACATCTCCACTGCCTCCAGCCTTCTTCTCGCTGCAACATTCATCACCCATGCTTCACACCCATATAAGAGCGTTGGTAAAACTATACTCTCATACATTCCCCTCTTTGCCTCCAAGGACAAAGTTCTTTGTCTTCACAGACTCCTAAGTGCACCACTCACCCTTTTCCCCTCATCAATTCTATGATTCACCTCATCTTTCATAGACCCATCCGCTGACACGTCCACTCCCAAATATCTGAATACATTCACCTCCTCCATACTCTCTCCCTCCAATCTGATATCCAATTTTTCATTACCTAATCTTTTTGTTATCCTCATAACCTTACTCTTTCCTGTATTCACTTTTAATTTTCTTCTTTTGCACACCCTACCAAATTCATCCACCAATCTCTACAACTTCTCTTCAGAATCTCCCATGAGCACAGTGCCATCAGCAAAGAGCAACCGTGACAACTCCCACTTTATGTGTGATTCTTTATCTTTTAACTCCACGCCTCTTGCCAAGACCCTCGCATTTACTTCTCTTACAACCCCATCTATAAATATATTAAACAACCACGGTGACATCACACATCCTTGTCTAAGGCCTACTTTTACTGGGAAATAATTTCCCTCCTCCTACATACTCTAACTTGAGCCTCACTATCCTCGTAAAAACTCTTCACTGCTTTCAGTAACCTACCTTCTACACCATATATATATATATATATATATATATATATATATATATATATATATATATATATATATATATATATATATATATATATATATATATATATATATATATATATATATATATATATATATATATACATATACACGCACACACAGAAATGATGATTGTCTCTAGGCACCATGATGGTAATGCTGGAACGGTGGTAAGAATGAATGAGTGTTCGTACCTATCCGGGAACGAATACCTGGAGTATACCTGAAGGGTGTTCTGGGGGTCAATGCCCCCGAGGCCCGGTCCGTGACCAGGTCTCGTGGTGGCTCATAGCATGATCAAGCAGGCTTTTACTGCTGGCCACATGCAAACCGACGTACGAACCACAGCCCAGCTGGTCAGGTGCCTATTCAGCTCCTCCTTGAAGACAGCCAAGGGTCTATTGGTAACCCCTGTTATGTATGCTGGGAGGCAGCTGAACATTCTTGACATTCTCAGGGTGAAATTTGGCTCCTGACTATGAGGAAACACGTAGTAAATCTGCAAACAAAGCGACCAGGAGGCTTACAGCACTTAGACGTATCTATAACATCTGCTAAGTAGTAGAGATTGCAAGATTCTGTACGTGGCACAAGTGCGCTCACACCTTGAGTATGCTCCACTTTCTTGGACTGCCTGCCCTCCGTCTCATCAGCGATTTCTTGACACATAAGAGAACAGATCTTCTGTATGATAGTGGCCCGTGGCCTGGTGGCAAAAGCTCTCGCTTAACACGATGAGGGTCCGGGTTTGATTCCCGGCGAGGCTTGAGACGTTGGGCATATTTCCTTACATCGGTTGTCTATGTTCATCCATCGGTAGAAAATGAGTACCTGGGTGTTAGTCGACTGGTGTGGGTCGCAGCCCGAGACAAAATTGACCTAATTTGTCCGAAATGCTCTGCATAACAAGCGGCTTTCTATACAGACGTATGTCATTGGTGTCAGCTAGGACTGTATACCGTGTACATATACTTGTGGAAATAAAGATATTATATTATTATAACAAGACGGAAAGGAAACAGCAGCCACACTCTGGCTGTAACCTTCTCCAGAACATCACTTCAGTTGAGATCATTTATTCCTAGGATAACTCGAGTATGGAACATGTTCGTATAGCATAACAACATCAATGAAACCTCTGGCCTACACATGGCTCCAACTTCACCCTATTCCCTATTTATGTGTCTCATAACAAAAGGTTTTCAAATGAGCTAATAGAAAAAAAAGGAGAAAGCGACAGGATGGGACCACCTCTACTAGTAGTCAAGAGAAGGCGGACCTCTTTGCTGAACACTTTGTTACCAAAATGCAAGTTCCTGATCCAGCAAGGGACCCTCCTTGGCTAGCTGCAAGAACTGTGTCAGAACGGTCAGTGGTGACAATAAGGCAGGAAGAGGTGCATTTCCTTCTTAAATCGCTTGACCAAAAAAAGGTTGTGGGCACAGACAAGTTGAGCCCAAGATTACCGAGAAGATGTGCAGACCAGCTAGCAGCACCTCTAACTAGCATCTTTCAGCACTGCCTAGTACAGTGTAAATGGCCTTCTCTGTGGAAAGAGGCAAATGTAGTCCCTGTTCACAAAAAGAAGAGCAGAGTAGAAATCAGCAACTACAGACCAGTGTCACTCCTGTAAATCACTGGCAAGCTCCTTGAGACAATAATCTCAAGACAAATGAACATGTCGGTTCTCTGAACCATTCATCTACAAACAAATGACAGAGTTTTTTGACTAGCACTAGCTACTTTGTGACCGTCAATATGGCTTCAGGAAAGGTTACTCTGCTGCTGATCTGTTGTTAAATCTCTCCACTAAGTGACACCAGCCACTGGATGAATCCAATGTCAGCTGTGTGGTAGCACTGGACATTGCTGGCGCTTTCGACCGGGTGTGGCACCAGGGCCTCTTAGCATCACTGCAAGCTTTGGGAAGTGCAGGCTCTACGCTATGTCTCCTCAGTGATTAAATTCATTGTAGATCTCTAAGGGTAGTTCTCAATGGAACAGAATCAGCAAGACATGCTATTGGGGCAAGTGTTCCACAAGGAAGCGTTCTGGGACCATTGTTATGGAATGTCTACTTCAATGACCTTCTTCATCTCATCTCAGAATCCCATGCATGTGCAGACGACTGTACACTGACATTCACTTATCCAAGAGAAGAAATGCCAGCTGCTCTAAGATACATCAATTACCAGCTAAGAGCTATATCAGCTTGGGGAAACAGATGGAAAGTAACATTTGCACCTGAGAAAACACAAATGATGATGATCTCTATGCACCATGATGGTAATGCCGGTGGAGTAGTGAGGATGAATGGAAGGGTGTTGGCATCTGGAGAAGAAGTTGATATTCTTGGGGTGAAATTTGACTCCAAACTGACCATGAAAAACCACGTTGTAAATCTTGCAAACAAGGCAGCCAGGAAGCTTACAGCACTTCGCCGTATCTCGCATCTGCTTGACAGCAGGGGTTGCAAAATTTTGTACGAGGCACAAGTACGCTCACACCTTGAGTATGCGACTGCTTGGACCTATCCTGGATAGATCTGTCATTTCAGCACAGGAGGGATGTGGGTGGCCTTACTGTTATGTACAAGGCCAATATTGTCAAAGTACCACACTTGGATCCACTTCGAGGACAGCGTGAAGTAAGCTTCTATACCACAAGACGGGCAGAAAGCAGCAACTTCACTCTGGCTGTACCCTTCTCCAGAACATCACTTCATCTGAGATCATTTATCCCCAAGATGACTCGAGTATGGAACGCATTCGTACAGCATTATGATGTCAACGAGATAAAGTCAGTTGATCAGATGAAAATGCTGGCCCACATATGGCTCCAACTTCATCCTGTTCTCTACTTGTATGTTTCATAATAATAAAAATACTTGCATGTTTCATAACAATAAAAATGCTTTCAAATGAGCTGATGTAGGTAACAGCTCTTAGCTTGTCAAAAAAGTTAGGAATATACGTAGCTTGTAAAAGGTAGGGATCCTAACCTAACCTTGTCAAACCCTGTGTAAAAAGAGAGAGAGAGAGAGAGAGAGAGAGAGAGAGAGAGAGAGAGAGAGAGAGAGAGAGAGAGAGAGAGAGAGAGAGAGACAGAGACAGAGACAGAGGCAGAAAGAGAGAGAGAGAGTTTTGGGAGAGGGATGAGATGGGGAAAGAAGGCACCTGCGCGCGGAGGCTTTTTTCGTGTTACAGCTGTGAAACAGTGTCATTGATGTCGTGTTGAAGTAAAAAAAAAATAAAACATAGTGATTGTGCCAAGGTAACTGGCGCCCTCGTTAGGAAATATTGCCGTCAAGGAAACTGTGCGACAATTAGTAATGAAAGTAGAAAACTGAACGAGGAAGCCACAGTGAATCGAGTGTTATCAGTATAAACAATATAAAGTCAATAAGACGACTAATTCGTGAAAAAAGAAGACACTTGAGATTTGCTCCTCAGTTTTGCAGCCTCCGGAGGCTGCAGTGTTGACATCGTTGCCAGGCTGTCACAGGACCCCCGTGACGACTTAGCAACAATGACAACAATGAAAAAATAAGAATTTTATGCAGTATAGCTGAATATTAAAGGACAGTTATAAGTAACGAATAGAATTTTTTTGCGTCAAGAATTAATGACAAAAGTGTTATTATTTGTTTTAGAATTAATTATGAATGGCACTTTACACAGTCATTTTAAATCGTTTTGGGTTTCCATGTGGAATCTCAGGTCACGAGTGAGACTCAGAGATAAGTAAGAGGAAGATGTATTTGTGTATTTGTGTGTAAAATGCTTCAGAGCAACTGTGTAAACACTGCAGTGTTATAAAGTCAATTAAGGCAATTAAAGTAAGAAAAGAGAGGCGTAATAATGTTGGTAGAATTGCCGACAATATGTTAGGTAAAAGGACACATATGCAACTAATGAGACATTTTATTGTGACAACGTTTCGCTCTTCAAGGGTTTTGTCAAGTCGGTAACAGCTTGACAAAGCGCGAATATGCAAATTCCATTCCTGGACCGACAGAAAGGGAAATTGCATACACAACCATCCAACAAAATATTGAAATCTCCTGAATAAAAGTACAATTTCTGAGGTAGTCCTCTCCACTGATGACTTTGAAGAAACCATCGACTGCATATTCATGCATCGTGTCCCAGGCACAGACTCGTGGAACTCAATATTCACAAAAAATTACAAGAAACCATAATCTCAAACCTTTAGTTTCTTATGGAGAGAGAGCCTCGGGCACAGACGATATCCTAGTAATTTAAAAACACCGATATTTCGAAAATTATAGACCAATACTAGTAACTTAACACATTAATAAAACCTCTGAATGTGTCCATGGAAACGTGATTGCCAGTCATATGGATTTACTACGACTGCACAATCCAGGACAGCATGGATTTACAACAAATTCCTTTCGCCTTTTTACAACTGCTGGATCATTACAGGTCTTGGATGCACTATAAGATACCCTAAAATGCTGATGTAGTGTTCACTGATTTTGTAACGGCCTTTGATAAGTGCGACCATGATGTGGTAACACATAAAATGCCTGCAAAGTGAATAATTAGAAAAGTCAGCAGATGGATATTTTATCTCTTAATGAATAAAACCCAGAGAGAAGCAGCGAACAAAGTCGGAGGCTGACACAGCGAAAATGCTCTGTTCCTCAAGACAGTATTCGCATCACTTCTGTTTCTCATTCTCCTATCCGACTAAAAGATAAGGTCACAAATCATAACACCGTAACATCCTTCGCTGATGACACCAGAATCTCTGAGTGACATTCGTCGAAGACTCAGTGAAGCTTCATGTGGATATAAATCAAGTCTTCCATCATATTCAGAGTTCCAGGGAGAGCCACGTCACCTTCTCTCATCTTCACTGTTCCTGAATGATCCACCTCACCTTCTGTCATCTTCAGAGTTCCAGGGTGATCCACCTCACCTCCCCTCACCTTCAGTGTTCCAGGGTGATCCACCTCACCTCCCCTCACCTTCAGTGTTCCAGGGTGATCCACCTCATCTTCAGTGTTACAAAGTGATCCACCTCACCTTCCCTCATGTTTGGTGTTCCAGGGAGAGCCACGTCACCTTCCCTCATCTTCACTGTTCCTGAATGATCCACCTCACCTTCTCTCATCTTCAGAATTTCAGGGTGATCCACCTCACCTCCCCTCACCTCCCCTCACCTCCCCTCACCTCCCCTCACCTCTCCTCACCTCCCCTCAACTCCCCTCACCTCCCCTCACCTCCCCTTACCTCCCCTCACCTCCCCTCACCTCCACTCACCTCCCCTCACCTCCCCTGACCTCCCCTCACCTCCCCTCACCTCCCCTCACCTCCCCTCACCGTCCCCTGACCTCCCCTCACCTCCCCTCACCTCCCCTCACCTCCCCTCACCTCCACTCACCTCCCCTCACCTTCAGTGTTTCAGGGTGATCCAACTCATCTTCAGTGTTACAAGGTGATCCACCTCACCTTCCCTCATGTTTGGTGTTCCAGGGTGATCCACCTCACCTTCCCCCATCTTCAGTGTTCCAGGGTGATCCGCCTCACCTTCCTCATCTTCAGTATTCCAAGGTAATCAACCTCACCTTCCCTCATCTTCAGTGTTCCAGGGTGATCCACCTCACTCTCCCTCATCTTCAGTGTTCTAGGGCGAGCAACCTCACCTTCCCTCATCTTCAGTGAACCAGGGTGATCCACCTCAACTTCCCTCATCTTCAGTGTCCCAGTGTGGTCCACCTCACCTTACCTCATCTTCAGTGAACCAGGGTGATCCACCTCATTCTCCCTCATCTTCAGTGTTCCAGGGTGAGCCACCTCACCTTCCCTCATCTTCAGTGAACCAGGGTGATCCACCTCACCTTCCTCATCTACTCGGTCTCACAATATGTTACGTAGCACTGTCACAATATGTTACGTCTCACTCTCCCAATATACGCAACATAGTCACAATATGCTATGTAACACAATCATAATATGTTACGTAATAGTCACAACATGCTAGGTAACACAACCACAGTATGTTACGTAACACAATCACAATATGTTGCGTAACACAGTCAAGATGTGTTACATAACATAGTCACAATATGTCACGTAACAGTCACATTATGTTACGTAACATAGTCACCAAATATGACGTAACACACTCACAATATGTTACATGTCACTGTCACAATATGTTACGTGTCACTGTCATAATATGTTACTTGTCACTGTCACAATATGCTACGTGTCACAGTCACAATATGTTAAGTGTCACTTTCACAATATGTTACATGTCATTGTCACAATATGTTACGTGTCACTGCGACAATATGTTACGTGTCACTGTCACAGCATGTTATGTGTCACTGTTGCAATATATATATATATATATATATATATATATATATATATATATATATATATATATATATATATATATATATATATATATATATATATATATAAATGTAAGGGAGGCGGTAATTTCATGCACTGGCCAGGGAGGTATACCATCTTTTAGGAGTGAAGAAGAGCAGAATGTAAGTGTGGTGGAGGTACGTGAGGCATTACGTAGAATGAAAGGGGGTAAAGCAGCTGGAACTGATGGGATCATGACAGAAATGTTAAAAGCAGGGGGGGATATAGTGTTGGAGTGGTTGGTACTTTTGTTTAATAAATGTATGAAAGAGGGGAAGGTACCTAGGGATTGGCGGAGAGCATGTATAGTCCCTTTATATAAAGGGAAAGAAGACAAAAGAGATTGTAAAAGTTATAGAGGAATAAGTTTACTGAGTATACCAGGAAAAGTATACGGAAGGGTTACAAATGAAAGAATTAGAGGTAAGACAGAATGTAGGATTGCGGATGAGCAAGGAGGCTTCAGAGTGGGTAGGGGATGTGTAGATCAAGTGTTTACATTGAAGCATATATGTGAACAGTATTTATATAAAGGTAGGGAAGTTTTTATTGCAATTATGGATTTAGAAAAGGCATATGATAGAGTGGATAGAGGAGCAATGTGGCAGATGTTGCTAGTATATGGAATAGGTGGTAAGTTACTAAATGCTGTTAAGAGTTTTTATGAGGATAGTGAGGGTCAGGTTAGGGTGTGTAGAAGAGAGGGAGAATACTTCCCGGTAAAAGTAGGTCTTAGACAGGGATGTGTAATGTCACCATGGTTGTTTAATATATTTATAGATGGGGTTGTAAAAGAAGTAAATGCTAGGGTGTTCGGGAGAGGGGTGGGATTAAATTATGGGGAATCAAATTCAAAATGGGAATTGACACAGTTACTTTTTGCTGATGATACTGTGATTATGGGAGATTCTAAAGAAAAATTGCAAATGTTAGTGGATGAGTTTGGGAATGTGTGTAAAGGTAGAAAGTTGAAAGTGAACATAGAAAAGAGTAAGGTGATGAGGGTATCAAATGATTTAGATAAAGAAAAATTGGATATCAAATTAGGGAGGAGAAGTATGGAAGAAGTGAATGTTTTCAGATACTTGGGAGTTGACATTGTCGGCGGATGGATTTATGAAGCATGAGGTTAATCATAGAATTGATGAGGGAAAAAAAGTGAGTGGTGCGTTGAGGCATATGTGGAGTCAAAAAACGTTATCTATGGAGGCGAAGAAGGGAATGTATGAAAGTATAGTAGTACCAACACTCTTATATGGATGTGAAGCTTGGGTGGTAAATGCAGCAGCGAGGAGACGGTTGGAGGCAGTCGAGATGTCCTGTCTAAGGGCAATGTGTGGTGTAAATATTATGCAGAAAATTCGGTGTGTGGAAATTAGAAGAAGGTGTGGAGTTAATAAAAGCATTAGTCAGAGGGCTGAAGAGGGGTTGTTGAACTGGTTTGGTCATTTAGAGAGAATGGATCAAAGTAGAATGGCATGGAAAACATATAAATCTATAAGGGAAGGAAGGCGGGGTAGGGGTCGCCCTCGAAAGGGTTGGAGAGAGGGGGTAAAGGAGGTTTTGTGGGCGAGGGGCTTGGACTTCCAGCAAGCGTGCGTGAGCGTGTTAGATAGGAGTGAATGGAGATGAATGATACTTGGGACCTGACGATCTGTTGGAGTGTGAGCAGGGTAATATTTAATGAAGGGATTCAGGGAAACCGGTTATTTTCATATAGTCGGACTTGAGTCCTGGAAATGGGAAGTACAATGCCTGCACTTTAAAGGAGGGGTTTGGGATATTGGCAGTTTGGAGGGATATGTTGTGTATCTTTATACGTATATGCTTCTAAACTGTTGTATTCTGAGCACTTCTGCGAAAACAGTGATAATGTGTGAGTGTGGTGAAAGTGTTGAACGATGATGAAAGTATTTCCTTTTTGGGGATTTTCTTTCTTTTTTGGGTCACCCTGCCTTGGTGGGAGACGGCCGATATATATATATATATATATATATATATATATATATATATATATATATATATATATATATATATATATATAAATATATATATATATATATCATGGGGAAAAAATGCCACAAGTTTCCTTAAAGAATTGGGTTCCAGACTCATCGACACCACCAGGGACCCAAGGGCAGCCACTTTCATGTTCCAGCGCCTCAACGTCGCCATCCAGAGGGGAAATGCTTGCTGCATACTTGGCTCACGTCCAGCCTCGGAGGAGCTGGAGGAAATTCATGATCTTTGATACATTGTGCGTTTGTATCCATGTTTGTTTTTTTTCTGTAAATGTATTCTGTTTATTAATAAATCTTCACATACAATATAAAATATATAGGGGGGGGGTAGGAGAAGAAAATATTCAAACAGCTCCGGGGAGAACCTTGAGTTTTCCCTGAGGTACGTTTATTGTCTTCTCTGAGGATGAGGGTCCCCATTCCAGCTATAGAGGTGGTACTTCCCTGTATAATTATATATATATATATATATATATATATATATATATATATATATATATATATATATATATATATATATATATATATATATATATATATATAAACACATCGGCCGTTTCCCACCATGGTACGGGTCCTCCGATAAAGAAAAATTCTCAGCATCATTCACTCCATCACTGTCTTCCCAGAAGCGCTTACACTACAGTTATAAAACTGCAACATTAACACCCCTCCTTCAAAGTGCAGACACTGTACTTCCCATTTCCAGGACTCAAGTCCGGTCTGCCGGTTTCCCTGAATCCCTTCATAAATATTACCTTGCTCACACTCCATCAGCACGTCAAGTCCTAAAAACCATTTGTCTCCATTCACTATATTCACTCATGCATGCTTGCTGGAAGTCCAAACCTCGTGCACACAAAACCTTCTTTAACCCCTCCCTTCAACCTTTCTTAGGCCGATCTCTACCCTGCCTTTCCTCCATTACAGATTTATTCACTATCGAAGTCATTCTATTTTGTTCCATTTTCTCTACATGTCCAAACCACCTCAACAAACCCTCCACAGCCCTCTGGATAATAGTTTTGGTGATCCCACACCTCCTCCCAATTTCCAAACTACGAATTCTCTGCATTATATTCACACCACACATTGCCCTCAGACACATCTCCACTGCCTCCACCCTTCTCTTTGTTGCAATATTTACCACCCATGCTTCGGACCTATGTAAGAGCACCTGTATAACTATACTCTCATACATTCCCCTCTCTTATTCTATGAACATAGTTCTTTGTTTCCACAGACTCTTAAGTACACCACTCATTTTTTTCCCCATGTCAATTTTATGATTCACCCTGTCTTTCATAAACCCATCTGCTGACACGTCCAATCCTAAATATCTTAATGCATTCACCTCCTCCATATTCTCACCCTCCAATCTGATATCCAATCTCTCGTTACCTAATTTTTTTGTTAACCTCATCACCTTACTCTTTCCTGTATTCACTTTTAATTTCTTCTTTTACATGCCCTGCAAATTCATCCACCAACCTCTGTAACTTCTCTTCAGAATCTCCCAAAAGCACAGTGTCATCAGCAAAGAGCAACTGTAACAATTCCCACTTTGTGTTAGATTCTTTATCTTTTAACCCCACACCTCTTGCCAAGACCTTAGCAATCACTTCTTCTACAACCCCATCTATTAATATATTGAACAGCCATGGTGACATCACACATCCTTGTCTAAGGCCTAATTTTACTGGGAAATAATCTCCCTCTCGCCTGCATACTCTAACCTGAGCCTCACTATCCTCGTAAAAACTTTTCACCACTTTCAGTAACCTACCTCCTATTCCATACATTTGCAACATCTGCCACATTGCCCCCCTATCCACCATGTCATACGCCTTTTCCAAATCCATAAATGCCACAAAAACCCCTTTACCCTTATCCAAATACTGTTCACGTATATGTTTCACTGTAAACACTTGGTGTACACACCCCCTACCCTTTTTAAAGCCTCCTTGTTCATCCGCTATCCTACTCTCCGTCTTACTCTTAATTCTTTCACTAATAACTCTACCATACACTTTACCAGGCATATTCAACAAACTTATTCCCCTATAATTTTTGTACTCTCTTTTGTCCCCTTTGCCTTTATACAAAGGAACTATGCATGCTCTCTGCCAATCCCTAGGTACCTTATCCTCTTCCATACATTTATTAAATAAAAGCACCAACCACTGTAAAACTATATCTTCACCTGTTTTTAAAATTTCTATCTTTATCCCATCAATCCCAGCTGCCTTACCCCCTTTCATTCTATCCACCGCCTCACGAACTTCCCACACACTCCAAAATATTCCCTCCATCTTCCTCATACCTCTGACTCTCCATTCAATAACTCCCACTTTTAACTGTCAAATGCGTTCGTTCCCTAGGTTTCCTCATCATATTAATCTCACTCAAAAACTTTTTCTTATTTTTAAGAAAATTTGTTGATAACAACTCACCCACTCTCTCATTTGCCTTCTTTTCACATTACTTCACCACTCTCGTAACCTCTCTTTTCCTCTCCATATATTCCTCCCTCCTTGCATCACTTCTACTTTGTGAAAACCTCTTATATGCTAACTTTTTCTCTCTTACATCATCATTCAACCAATTGCTCTTCTTCTTCCCTCCCAAACCCACTTTACTGTAACCACAAACTTCTGCTGAACACTTTAACAGTACAGTCTCGACGTCCACAGCAGGACTCGAACCTGCTAACTCTGTATCAGAGTCCACAGTACTTTATCACGAGACTAGACCTTCGATATGTATGGCCGCTTAGCCGAAGCTAAGCGATGTTGTGGACTTTGATACAGAGTTAGCAGGTTCGAGTCCTGCTGTGGACGTAGAGACAATGTTTGTAAATACGTAATTTCGACTGTTGGCGAATTGTTAAGCATTTCAAATCTCTTTCGTTGTCCACTTCATGTGGCAGGATTCGGTGTAATAACTTTCAAAACGAGCTTGGTGCCCGGGGGTATGGGGTCATGCTGTGGTATTGATCAATAACAACACTACACTAGCCAAGGAGTCGAACCCATGCTGTTTTGGCCCGCCTCACGATGAGAGGAAACGCATGACGCTTTAGACCACTAGACTTGTGTGGTCTAGTGGTCCAAAGTGTCATGTGTTTTCTCTCAGCATGAGGCTGGCCGAAACAGCATGGGTTCGACTCCTTAGCTAGTGCAGTGTTTATATATATATATATATATATATATATATATATATATATATATATATATATATATATATATATATATATATATATATATATATATATATATATATATATATATGTCGTGCCGAATAGGCAGAACTTGCGATCTTGGCTTAAATAGCAACGCTCATGCTGCCATATAAGACAAGTGAAAATTTGTGTATGCAATAATTTCGCCAAACTCATTCTGAACCTAACGAAAAAAATACATTTCACTGTGTTTGTTTAGTATTAAATTATTGTAAACAAATCTAAAATATATTTAGTTGGGTTAGGCTAAAATAAATTGTTTTTGTTATAATAAGGTTAGGTAAGTTTTCTAAGATTCTTTAGGTGCAAAATTGTAAATTTTTACATCAACATTAATGAAAAATATGTATCTTTAAACGTATAAGAGAAAATTTCAAAAAGGACTTAATTTTAAATGAGTTCTTGCTAATTGACCAGTTTTACATATTCGGCACGACATATATATATATATATATATATATATATATATATATATATATATATATATATATATATATATATATATATATATATGCAGCTGCAATAAATTTTATTTCATTTTTGTAATTTTATTAAGTGTTTTATTTTAAAATAATCTGTAGTGAACATACTATTTTATTATTTATTGCTTATTACAAAAAGTGTTGTCACATAAATAGATATGAATTTTTCTCTCTGGATTTCCGTCTCTTTCATAAAGTTTCAGAAAGTTTGTGTCGTGTTTCGTGTTTTGAATATCAGTGGCTTGAGTAAGTTGTTTATATCCAATGTTGCTGAGACTCCCTGTCTATCAACACTCTCTCTCTCTCTCTCTCTCTCTCTCTCTCTCTCTCTCTCTCTTCTCCGTGTGTTTATCAACACTTTTCTCCCTGTGTTTATCAACTTTCTTCTCCTTGTGTTTATCAACACTTTTCTCCCTGTGTTTATCAACACTCTCCTTGTGTTTATCAACACTCTCCTTGTGTTTATCAACACTCTTTTCTCTATTTATCAACACACTCTTGTCACTATATTTATCAAGACACGTTTCTCAGTGTGTTTACCTGGTGTTTACCTGGAGTCGCTTCCAGAGGTCACTGCCCCAGCTGCCAGGTCCCAGACCAGGCCTCCTGGTTACTGCCTTGACTGATCAAGCTGTTAGTGCCCGCCACGCGGAGTCCAGCATATGCACTACAACTATTTTGAGGAATTTGTAGAGTTCTTTCTTCAGGACAGCTAGGGGTTTACTGGTTATTTCCCTTATGTGCTGAAGGAAGGTGGTGAAGAGTCGTGGTCCCTTAACACTTCTTGAGTTCTCTCATTCAGTGTACTCATCGCTCCCCTGGTTTTCACTGAAGGTATCCTGCACCGTCATAAGTAATAATTTTGTTGTGTAGGTTTGGGACCACTCCCTCCAGTATCTTCCTAGTGTAGATTATAATATATATATATATATATATATATATATATATATATATATATATATATATATATATATATATATATATATCTCTCTCCTACGTTCTATGGAGGTCAATTCTGGGAATATTTGGCTCTCCCAGTAATATAAATGCTTAAGTGATTTTATACGAGTTGGAGGTTCTCTCTTCATTTTCCAGCTCAACATTTTCATTTGTGTTGAAGGTGGCTCATTGGTACACAGTATCACTCCAGCCTGGAAAGAATTACTGGCCTGTAGAGTATCATCACTGGCTTAACATCTCTTGTTCTGAAGGTTCTAGCTATCCAACCCATCCTTGCAGCAGTGATATTAATAATGTTGTCCTCCTTGAATGTGAGATTTTTTGACATCATTACTCCCAGATCTCTCACACTTTACTTACATTCTATTGTGTAGCTTGAGTTTGTTTTGTTCTCTGATCTTTATTTCCTCAGTTTTTTAATAACATTTAACTGATATGTCTTCATTTATTATCATATTGTTGACAGCAGCCCACTGAAACACTTTCATTACATCAGCTTGGACGCTCACTGTGACTTCTATGTCTGCCACTTTCAAACAGAATCGAGTATAGTCCGCAAAGGGTGATACAGTGTTATGATTTACGTGCCTGTCTGTGTGTCTGTGTCAGATATGAGAATGAGGAAGAGGAGTGGGGCGGGTACTGAGCCTCCGGGGCCACAACCTTCACTCTAGCAGCCTCCGTTTTCACTCTGTTTACTGTTTCTGTTTTGAGATCTATTTGTTAGCAAGTTTAATATTCATCTGCCTACTCTCTTCTCTCTGTGTTTATCAGTATTCTCTTCTTGTGTTTATGAACACTCTCTTCTCCCTGTGTTATCAGCACTCTATTCTCCCTCTGTTTATCAACACTTGTTCAGAATTAGATACATATGAAACATCTGGGTATCTCTAATGTAGACGTTTCGCGATCCAGTGGCTTTATCAATACAGATTCTAGGACATAATTTGAAGACAGTAGAACTATATACAAAAGATGAGGTAATCAGTCCCTCAGCCTTGGAGCTGGTGTGAAGAGCACCGTAGTTGTGAAGAATTTGGAGTCCGGTGACAATACCTTCGTCTGCTACCTGTCCCTTTATACCTGACGCCAGTATATAAGCGAAAGCCTTCTTGCCTGTGCTCCAGAATCTTCACAACCACTGTGCTCTTCACACCAGCTCCAAGGCTGAGGGACTGATCACCTCATCTTTCGTATATAGCTCTGTCTTCAAATTATGTCCTAGAATATATATATTGATAAAGCCACTGGATGGCGAAACGTCTACATTATAGATACCCAGATGTTTCATATGAGGCTAATTCTCATCTTGTCGGTATTGTATACCATACATGTACAACACTTGTTCATGCTGGTATTGTTCCAGTATCAGTATTGTTCCAGTAACTGTATTGTTTCAGCCGAAATATTGTTCAACCTTTGTCATTGTTCCAGACCGTGTATTGCTCCAGTTGCAGTACTGTTCCAGCCGCTGTATTGTTCCAACATCTGTATTATTTTAGCCGAAGTTTTGCTTTAGCGGCAGTATTGTTCCCTCAGCAATGTTGCTCCAGGTACGTATTGTTCCACTAATGGTATATCTCCAGTCTCGGTATTACTCCAACCACGGTATTGTCCTAGCCATGGTACTGTTCCAGTCAGTGTACTGCTCCAGCCACAATAGTTTTCCAGCCACGGAATTGTTCTAGCTACAGTATTGTTCCAGGTATGGTATTTTCAATATCATCGCTAACACCAGTAGCGATAATATTGAAAAAGGAAAGTGCTTTTGGATCTGCGAGACAGGAATACTTGGAAGAGAGTATTACAGAGGCGGTAAACGACACCAACACACACACACACACACACACACACACACACACACACACACACACACACACACACACACACACACACACACACACACACACACACACACATACACACACACACACACACACACACATCCTTCTTGGAAGAACTGCCAGTTTTAAATAAGAGTCGAGAGAGTAAAGAAATATAACAAATATTAGACAGAACACAGAAGCAAAACAACAGAGGGATCAGAAACCCTCAAACAGGACAAATAGCAAAATTAGGAAAGTAACACATAGGCAACATAGCACAGGGAAACAAGGAGTACAGTTCCACAGTAAAACTAAAGTGAAAGAGACACAAATACATGTCACAGTAAACAGGGCAAACTCAGCCACGCAAAACAGTGTTTCAGCAGGAGATGTTGTTGGACCCGATGCAGTTTAGGAAGACGGTGCCTGCTAGATAGTGCGTCAGATGGTATTGGTGGTCCTGGTGTTACTGAAGAAGTTGGTACAGATCCGCAAACACCAAACTGCCCCAAGTGGTTTTGTTTCTGGTTCAGTTTCTGTTTCTGTGGATGTTGTTGGCACAGTTCTAGTGATAACTGGTACTGATGATCCTGGTGCAGTTGCTGAAGACAGTGCTCTGCAGTTCTTGAATCTGCATCAGTTAAATTTCTAGCCAACAGAAAGCAGAACTGTGCAAATTCTATGCCTGGGGTATCTGCAGGCATGGAATATCTGGAAAAACTAATGAGACTTGCAATTTTTACCCTCCAAAAAAATATCGCGACCTTCTAACAAAAGAATTGTGTCATTGTAACCTCTGAAAATGTCTCACCTTAAAATGTGTTATACATCAGTCCACAAAATCACTGCTACAACACAAACTACCCTCCATTCCACTTGAAAGGGACCAGGAGGTGGAGACTCCACAAGCCCTGATAAGAAAGTTAAGACACTTTCATATTGTCGGTATTTTATACCTTTCTTCCACAAGCCCTGATAAACTAACTACAGTAGTAACAGAAATTCATTACCAGTTTTTTAATGCCAGGAAGCAGAACGAATGGCAAGAAATGACAAAAATATTCTATCACCTTGGAGCCTTGTTGGACTGGAGCCACAGTCAGTGTCCCCAACCTAAAACCACAGATATTAGTGCCAATAAAAAAAAAATCTCCCCTCCTTCCCCCAGCAAGCTAACAGTACTACATTTGCATTTGAAAATATATAAGGCCTTTAGCCATTCACCAACAACAAAATAACTTTCATCAGTGGACTCATCGCATAGTCAAATGTGACGTTTGCGACTTTCACAGAGACCTACACAAAAGATCACTTTGACAAAGAAATACGGGTATCAGAGTACAACTTATTTAGATGAGACAGAAAGAACAAACAACAAAGGGAACTGGCCTGTATGTCACATTGACGCTCATTTGCACATATTCACTAAACCCACAGATAATGTAGTTGAGGTTTTGGAAGTAAAGACAGAATAAGAACCTAGTCATTGTGGTTGTATATAAGCCGCCAGACGCAACTTGCGAATAGTTCAAGGAACAGCTATTAAAAATTGTTAACTGTCTGTAAAATTTTCCAACCCCAACCTAAAATATCTTGCTGCTTATCGATTTCAATTTAAGACATTTAAAATGGAAGAACGTTGAGAATATTATGCAGAGATAATCCCAGAAGGCAGCCCAGATGGAAATTCTCACACAAATGAGCTGCTGAATCTCTGTAATAAATACACTAAGGCAGCAAATAGTGAAACAAACAAGACTGGAAAATAGGCTTGACCTTAATTTTACAAATAATAATAAACTGGTATAAATACAAAAGTATCAAAGAAGTTAGTTCAGATCACAACCTAACTGAGGTTCAAACTTGTATCCACAGGGTCCCTGACCAGCAATATGCAAATCGTTATGAGTTTGGCTTCTCCAGATTTAACTTCAACAACAAGAACATCGACTGGGACCAAATAAAAATAATCTTACTGAAACATGCTGGGAAGATATCTTAACTGATATGAATCCATACCAATGTCTAGAAAGGATCAACTCCGTGGCAATTGCAGCCACGATACTGTTGCAACCACGGTAGTGTTGCAGCCACTATATTGCTGCAGCCAGGGTATTGTTGCAGCCGCGGTACTGTTGCAGCCACGGTATTGTTTCAGCCATGGTATTGCTGCAGCCACTGTACTGTTGCAGCCACGATATTGTTGCAGCCAGGGTATTGTTGCAGCCCCGATATTGCTGCAGCCAGGGTATTGCTGCAGCCACGGTACTGTTGCAGGCACGATATTGTTGCAGCCAGGGTATTGCTGCAGCCACGGTACTGTTGCAGCCACGGTATTGTTTCAGCCATGGTATTGTTGCAGCCACTGTACTGTTGCAGCCACGATATTGTTGCAGCCAGGGTATTGTTGCAGCCCCGATATTGTTGCAGCCAGGGTATTGCAGCAACCATGATACTGTTGTACCCACGGTATTGTTGTAGCCACAGTACTATTGCAGCCCCGATATTTTTGCAGCCACGGTATTGTTGCAGGCACGGTATTTTTGTAGCCACGGTATTGTTGCAGCGGCGATATTGCTACAGCCACGGAATTGTTGTAGTCAAGGCATTGCTGCAACCACGGTATTGTTGCAGCCCCGATATTGCTGCAGCCACAGTATTGTTGCAGTCACGGTATTGCTGCAGTCACGGTATTGTTGCAGTAATGATACTATTGCAGTCACGGTATTGCTGCAGTCACGGTATTGCTGCAATCACGGTATTGCTGCAGTCACGGTATTGCTGCAGTCACGGTATTGCTACAGCCACGGTATTGCTACAGTCACGGTATTGCTACAGCCACGGTATTGCTACAGCCACGGTATTGCTACAGCCACGGTATTGCTACAGTCACAGTATTGCTACAGCCACGGTATTGCTACAGCCACGATATTGCTACAGTCACGGTATTGCTACAGTCACGGTTTTGCTACAGCCACGGTATTGCTACAGCCACGGTATTGCTACAGTCACGGAATTGCTACAGTCACGGTATTGCTACAGTCACGGTATTGCTACAGCCACGGTATTGCTACAGTCACGGTATTGCTACAGCCACGGTATTCCTACAGTCACGGTATTGCTACAGTCACGGTATTGATACAGCCACGGTATTGCTACAGCCACGGTATTGCTACAGTCACGGTATTGCTACAGTCACGGTATTGCTACAGTCACGGTGTTGCTACAGCCACGGTATTGCTACAGTCACGGTATTGCTACAGTCACGGTATTGCTACAGCCACGGTATTGCTACAGTCACGGTATTGCTACAGTCACGGTATTGCTACAGTCACGGTATTGCTACAGCTACGGTATTGCTACAGCCACGGTATTGCTACAGTCACGGTATTGCTACAGTCACGGTATTGCTACAGTCACGGTATTGCTACAGTCACGGTATTTCGACAGTCACGGTATTGCTACTGTCACGGTATTGCTATTGTCACGGTATTGCTCCAGTCACGGTATTGCTACAGTCACGGTATTGCTACAGTCACGGTATTGGTACAGCCACGGTATTGCTACAGCCACGGTATTGCTACAGCAACGGTATTGCTACAGTCACGGTATTGCTACAGTCATGGTATTGCTACAGCCACGGTATTGCTACAGCCACGGTATTGCTACAGTCACGGTATTGCTACAGTCACGGTATTGCTACAGTCACGGTATTGCTACAGCCACGGTATTGCTACAGCCACGGTATTGCTACAGCCACGGTATTGCTACAGTCACGGTATTGCTACAGTCACGGTATTGCTACAGTCACATTATTGCTACAGCCACGGTATTGCTACAGTCACGGTATTGCTACAGTCACGGTATTGCTACAGCGACGGTATTGCTACAGTCACGGTATTGCTACAGTCACGGTATTGCTACAGTCACGGTATTGCTACAGCCACGGTATTGCTACAGTCACGGTATTGCTACAGTCACGGTATTGCTACAGCCACGGTATTGCTACAGCCACGGTATTGCTACAGCCACGGTATTGCTACAGTCACGGTATTGCTACAGTCACGGTATTGCTACAGTCACATTATTGCTACAGTCACGGTATTGCTACAGTCACGGTATTGCTACAGTCACGGTATTGCTACAGCGACGGTATTGCTACAGTCACGGTATTGCTACAGCCACGGTATTGCTACAGTCACGGCATTGCTACAGTCACGGTATTGCTACAGTCACGGTATTGCTACAGCCACGGTATTGCTACAGTCACGGTACAGCAACTTTTAGCTTCCTTATTTTACAGTCATTTAGCTCCTTAACTCTTTTTTTTTTCATCTTGTTCTCTCTGTGGCAGCTTAGTCAGGAAGCTTTCCTAAAAAAGCTTTAAGCTTTCTCAGCAGCAATTCCATTAAGATGACATTAGTGAAAGTAATCGTTAAGACCCTTGTTGCTCTGACGTATCTCTCTCTCTCTCTCTCTCTCTCTCTCTCTCTCTCTCTCTCTCTCTCTCTCTCTCTCTCTCTCTCTCTCTCTCTCTCTCTCTCTCTCTCTCTCTCTCTCTCTCTCTCTTTCTCTCCCTTTCTCTCTTTTGATTTTAGAGCTCCTCTATGTTTTATCTCTTGTATTAAGAGTTACTTAACTACCTTGGAATATCTATTGCTTAAAAAACTAAAATGCACAATCCCGTGTGTGGAACAATACACAAACAACCTGTACATAACAGACAAACTTATGACGACGTTCCGGTCCAACTTGAACTATTAACTAGTCCCAAGGAAGCGCGAAGAGAAGGCAGGTTCGGGAGGGAACAGGAGTAGTAGAACGAGGGGAAGTAGTACAACTGTAGTTGCAGTAGTAGTAGAAATAGTGGTGGATGAGGTGGTGGTGGTGGATGAGGTGGTGGTGGTGGTGGTGGTGGATGAGGTGGTGGTGGTGGTGGTGGTGGTGGTAGTGGAGATGGTAGTAGTGGAGGTAGACT
>NC_091307.1:34939982-34942482 GCF_038502225.1 Cherax quadricarinatus
CATCGTTGCCTCCAGCATTGAGACAGATAATAGGATTGCTCCCATTACCTCTCGTGATGTTGTCCAGACAGCTAACAATATCCTCCATCCCAGCCCCAGGAAAACATATCCTCTGCCTCCTCTTCCTATCTCTAAGACAAAAAGCCCTATCCATAAACTTTATCTGACTGTCCCCAACTAAAACAATGTTCTTACCTCGACCTGCGGTGTGCATGACATTCTCGATGGTCTTCAATGGGATGACCTTCATTGGAATCGTCTTTGTTTGGGATTCAAAGGACGTCATTAGACTCTAAATTCCCAGTTAAGGAATTCCAATCAATCTGACAAAAGTTAAAGTCCCTTAAAATTACTACGCTATTGTGTCTTGTGGCCTTAACAGTTTCCTCCCAGAGTAATTTCCCTTGGTCCCTAACCAAGTTTAGGGGATGGTATATCACGCCTAAAATCAATTTTACGTGCCCGTCTAAAAATTCTACACAAACAGACTCAGTATGTGTTTCAGACTTTATACCGCTTATTATGCAACATAGAGTGCCACTCTATCCCCCTTTCCGATACTTTTATCTACCTCGAACAATTTAAAACCTGAATGTAACATTCAGCAGGCATGTCCCAATTTTTCATGTTGAACCAAACCTCAGTCATGGCAAAAGCATCAGTGTAACCGGCACTTGCAGCTAATCTCAATTCGTCCATCTTATTTCTCGCAATATGACTATTAGTAATAGGTTAAGAAAACCTCCCCTCTATAAGAATAAGAATAAGAATAAGAATAAGAAGTTTATTTTGACATGATACATGGTTGTGCAGAGGAATATAATAGTTGAGTGTACATGCCAAAATCCCCTTTGTATGCAGAGTATTTCGGGCAAACTTAACAATTAACTTAAGATTAGGAAGGCAATAATAGTTCATATTTTCATTAGATAAGTTACAGTGAGTAGAGAGAATTGAATATTGTATTAGGTAATGCTACATGGCTTTGATAAGTCTAGCAGAGAATAATTATAATATTGAATTAGTTTATAAAGATTACGGTATTACAATAGAACAGTTTAAAACAATTTACAATATGATGTATTACAATTTAGTACTATTTAAAACAATGAAATTTAGACATTCTAATTTTGAAGTAGTGAGCAATCCTCAGCACAATATGAGTAGCTTTTGAGTAACTGGTAGGTATTAGGTACGGTTTGCCTGATTAAATTTGGGCAATGAGGTGATTTCTTAGTAGGGCCTTAAACTGATTTACAGACAGGGGTCCTTTAGTGTGTTCTGACAATGAATTCCAGATCTTTGAGCCCTTTACGTACATAGCATTTTTGCATACGGAGAGACGGACACGAGGGATATCGAAGATTGATTTGTGTCTCGTATTATGGCTGTGTGTCCTGTAATAGTTATCAAGAAGGAGTTTGAGAGGAGGGTTTATATTTGAGTATAGTGTTCCGTGTATGTAGTAGGCACAATAATAAGTGCTGATCCTTTGTATATTAAGCAAGTTAAGACTCTTGAAAAGTGGTGGAGTGTTGTTTTCCAAAGCAGGAATTAGTAATCAATCGGTTTGGATGAGAGAAGAAATAAGTAGTCTTATTTGCAAATAAAATGGGTTTCAGGAGATTAGATGCGTTTGGTAAGTCACTGATGTAAATGAGAAAGAGAAGTGGGTCAAGAACGCTCCCCTGTGGGACTCCAACAAGGACAGGTTGTGTAGCGGAACTGGCTCCATTTGTTCTTACATACTGGGTTCTATTGCTAAGATAGAATTTTAAGTAATCGAGAGAGTGTCCTCTGACCCCATAATGTTCGAGTTTTAGGTGCAAAAAGTCATGGTCAACTGTATCAAAAACTTTTCGTAAGTCTATGAAAAGTCCCAAGGAAAATTCATTTTTTTTTTTGACTGCAAAATATATTAGTTCATGCATATATATAATAGCATCATTACTATTTTTTTCGGTCTGAACCCAAACTGACAAGGGTTGAGTATGTTGTGGGATACTAAGTAGGAGTAGATTTGTTTGTGAATTAATTTTTCGAAGATTTTAGATAGTAGAGGCAAGTTTGATATAGGCCTATAGTTGATCAGCTCAGTTGGATCACCTCCTTTGAGGATCAGGGTGACTCTTGCTGTCTTGAGTATGGATGGGAAGGTGGAAGATTCAATGGATTTGTTAAAAAGATTTGCAATAATTGAAGACAACACATGATAAGCTTTTTTATACATGAATGGTGGTAAGTTATTTAGGTTTCCTGCCGTGTTCTTTAGTGTTTTGATGATAAACGAGATTTCAGTAGGGTTTCTTGGGGCTAAAAATAATGTATTTGGGTAGTTTCCAATGAGGTAGTCTTTTGGCTGAGTATTTGAGCTCGGGATTTTACTTGCTAGCTTTGTTCCTACGGTCGAGAAGTATAGACCGCAGAGTATAGGCTAGGTGGCCAGAGACTACAAACTTCACTCAAGGAAAAGGATCTCTGGGTGAGTATAATACCGAGC
>NC_091307.1:34944982-34984982 GCF_038502225.1 Cherax quadricarinatus
GGGGGGAGGTTGAGGGGGCTCCATAAGAGCTACTACTTGGACCATTAGTGTTTGTTATGGATGCAAGTGACAATGACAATGAAAACTGAGCCAGAGATGTCCTTGTTAGCAGATGAAGTAAAACTAATGAGGAAAAGACAAACAGGAATGTATCAAGGACTATAAACGGATCTGGAAAAGCTGCAGGATTGGTCTGACAAATGGCTATTAGAATTTAACCCCAGCAAGTGCAAAGTTATTAAGATTGGGGAAGGGTCAATAAGACTGGAAACAGTGTACAAGCTCGGGAGACCAAGGCTGCAAACCTCATGAATAAGAAGAACCTCGGGGTCAGCAAATTCTCAAGAATTTCGCCTGAGTCACACATCAACTGAATAACGGATGCAACAAACGTGAGTCTGGTAAATTTACGGGTAGCTTGTAGGAGCCTCAACAACAAGGAGGCATTCACGACCTTATATACGACATGTGTCATGCACTCTTGCAGCGCCAGTGTGGAACCAGCATCTCATAAAGCATGTAATGAAGCTGGAAAAGTGAAGAGTTTGGAAAGAAAATAATCCTATAATTGAGGAGTCGGAATTATGAGGAGAGATTATAGAAGCTAAATATGACAGAAATAGAGGTTTGAAGGACTAAAGATGACTAATTATGACGTACAAAATACTGAGAGGAATTTGACAGGATGAACAGAGATGTTAAGAAATACTGCTTTAAACATAGAGTGGTCAGGTGGAACGATCTAGACAGAGAATTGCTGTCTAGAATGAGCACACAAACACACACACACACACACACACACACACACACACACACACACACACACACACACACACACACACACACACACACACACACACACACACAATCCTTTTTCACAAACCTGCTAGACTTCTTCGACAAGATAACAGGAGAAAGACAGGAGAGAGAGGAATAGATAGGCTGCATTTTCTTGAACTGTAAGAAGGCTTTTGACACAAGTACTGCACAAGAGACTGGTACAAAAACCTTGAGGAGCAGGCAGGAATAACAGGAAGAGCACTGACAGGAAGGAAACAACGAGTAATAGTATATGACGACCTGTCTGTCTGGCGCATACGTTGAGTGGGGCTTCACAAGGGTCAGTAACTGGGCCGGTGTTGTTTCTTGTATACGTGAATGACATGACAGAAGGAGAATACAAGCGGATGAGGATGAGGAAAGACTACAAAGGGATTTGGACAGGCTTCAAGCCTGGTCCGACAAATAGGGAAAGGACAAAAAAGACCGCAGACGAAGTACAGGCTCGGAGGTCATGGACGGCAAACCTCACTCAAGGAAAAGAATCTTGGGGTGAGTATCATATCGAGCACATCCCTTGAGGCGCACATCATCCAAATAAGTGCTGCAGCATAAGGGCGCCAGCGAACCTAAGTATAGTGTTTCGACATCTAAGTGAGGAGTTATTCGCGACACTGTGCACCGTGTACGTCAGACCTATATTGGACTATGCAACACCAGTCAAGCACGTCAGGAAATTAGAGAAAGTGCAAAAGTTTGCAACGAGACTAGTCTCGTAGCTGAGGGGTATGTGCTACGAGGAGAGGTTAAGGGAACTGAACCTGATGACACTGAAAAACAGTACGAGTAAGGATGACGTGATAACGACATATAAAATACTGAGAGAAACTGACAAGGTGAACAGGACCAGAATGTTTCATAGATGGGATACTGGAACAGAAAGACACAACTGGAAGTTGAAAACTCAGATGAGTCATAGGGAAGTTAGCAAATGTTTCTTCAGCCTCAGATTTGCCAGAAAGCGTAAAAATCTTGAGAGTGATGTAGTGCAGGCAGGATCCATATATATATTTAAGATAAGGTACAATAAGGCACTTTGAGCCGAAAGAGAGTGGACCTAGTAGAGAACATCGAAGAGGCGGGGCCAGGAGCTGTGAATATATTCATGCAACCACACATTTAGATGAGTACATGTAAATACATGAGTACACACATATTGTATTCACTTCTCTAGTATTATATGTGGCCGGTGGTAGTGATAACTGCCGACACACTCATCATGCTGGGTAAAGGAGAGTCCAGGCAGGTTGATCCTTCTTGTGCTGCTGTGTTCCACTGTTCTCTCAGTTCTGTTATAACGTTAACGGTTCTAGTGCTCATCTGTTATGTCTATTCCTATGTAAGTCTGTTCTCGTATTCATTCCATATCTTGTGTAAGTCTCTGTTGTTCGTATTTTATTATGTTTGTTCTTTTGTTCTTATGCTCTTTTGATCATGTGCTTGTTTACTTGCTGCCTCTTTATTTGTTCTCCTTGTCTTAATTCCTTGCCAGAGTTTGTTTTAGTATTTAACTGTCACACTGTCAACACCTGTAACACTTTCCACACCTGTCACACTAGCCATACATGTTACATCAATCACGCCTGTGACACCACCCACACCTGTAACACCACCCACACCTGTGACACCACCCACACCTGTAACACCACCCACACCTGTAACATCACCCACACCTGTAACACCACCCACACCTGTGACACCACCCACACCTGTAACACCACCCACACCTGTGACACCACCCACACCTATAACATCACCCACACTTGTAACACCACCCATACCTGTAACACGACCCACACCTGTAACACCACCCACACCTGTAACACCACCCACACCTATAACATCACCCACACTTGTAACACCACCCACACCTGTAACACCACTCACACCTGTAACACCACCCACACCTGTGACACCACCCACACCTGTAACACCACCCACACCTGTAACACCACCCACACCTGTAACACCACCCACACCTGTAACACCACCCACACCTATCACAACCAGCCATACCTGTCACAGCAACCATATCTATTATAACAACCACACCTGTTGCACAAGCTGCACCTGTTATACCAACCACGCCTGTCACATCATCCAAACCTGTTACATCAGCCACACCTGTCATATAGCCCACACCTGTCACACTGGCCACTTCTATTACATCATCCACAGTCCACACCTGTTACATCAGCCACACCTGCCACATCAACCACACCTGTCACATCAGCCACACCTATCACACAAGCCTCACCTGTCACACAAGCTACACCTGTCACACCAGCCACACCTGTCACACCAGCCACATCTGTCACACCAGCCACACCTGTCACATCAGCCATATCTGTCACACAAGTCACATTTGTCACACAAGCCACACCTGTCACGTCAACCACGCCTGTCACACAAGTTACACTTGTCACACAAGCCACACCTGTCACACCAGCCACACCTGTCACACCAGCCACACCTGTCACACCAGCCACACCTGTCACACCAGCCACACCTGCGCAAACTTCCCACAGCAGCTGCATGTACCATTCTCCTGTACCATGTGTACCGTGCCGCTCCAAAATCCAGGAGCCTTATTTCGTCTAGTAACGAGCGTCATGTTACAATATTTCGTCCAGTAACGAGCGTCATGTTACATTATCTCGTCTAGTAACGCGCGTCATGTTACATTATCTCGTCTAGTAACGCGCGTCATGTTACATTATCTCGTCTAGTAACGAGCGTCATGTTACATTATCTCGTCTAGTAACGAGCGTCATGTTACATTATCTCGTCTAGTAACGAGCGTCATGTTACATTATCTCGTCTAGTAACGAGCGTCATATTACATTATCTCGTCTAGTAACGAGTGTCATGATGCATTATTTCGTCTAGTAACGAGCGTCATGTTACATTATTTCGTCTAGTAGCGAGCGTCATGTTACATTATTTCGTCTAGTAACGAGCGTCATGTTACATTATTTCGTCTAGTAGCGAGCGTCGAGTATATTACATTATCTCGTCAGTAGCGAGCGTCATGTTACATTATCTCGTCTAGCAGCGAGTGTCGAGTATGTTACATTATCTCGTCTAGCAGCGAGCGTCGAATATGTTACATTATCTCGTCTAGTTGCGAGCGTCATGTTACATGACATGTTACATGCCAGCGTTAAGTATATTACACTATCTCGTCTAGCAGCGAGCGTCGAGTATGTTACATTGTGTCGTCTAGCAGCGAGCGTCGAGTATGTTACATTATCTCGTCTAGTAGCGAGCGTCGAGTATGTCACATTGTGTCGTCTAGCAGCGAGCGTCGAGTATGTTACATTATCTCGTCTAGTAGCGAGCGTCGAGTATGTCACATTGTGTCGTCTAGCAGCGAGCGTCGAGTACATTACATTATCTCGTCTAGCAGCGAGCGTCGAGTATGTTACATTATCTCGACTAGCAGCGAGCGTCGAGTACGTTGCATTATATTCGACATTCGTCACACAACCACTTGGCATGCCCTGTCTACCAGCGAACTGGTAATTCAGATTGTAGCCAGTCATTCAGGTGAAAACCGGCCACTTCAGTCAAGGTGACGTCTTCAACGCACCTGGATGAGGAGCGATGGCTGGGGGGGAGATACCCTCCCACTGCCCCTTACTCTTCTCCTCCCTCTCTCCCTCTCTCCCCAAAAATAAATTCGGAGGTACTCCAGTAATCTTCATAGGAGTCAGAATCATCCTAGAATTAAAAAACAAAATGTCTTTACGGGATATTTTTATTCTCTTTTTTTTCCTCACTGGCATTCCTCTTTCATTTTCTTTCCCTTTTTTTCCCTTCTTTTGGTTTTTATCGGCACTGCGGTCATTGATTTTTGACTATCGGACCAATGCTCGTCGTGATTTCCAGGTCACAAGACCTGTGGTTTTGGCACCCGGGTCTTGGCACCCGGGTCTTGACACAAGGATCTTGACACTCGGGTCTCGGTTGGCTAATCGAGTTAGCTTATTAATTACATGAAGGTCATTAATGCTGCCTGTCACCAATTCAGTACCAGTCAAGGTAAACTCTCAGTATACGTACACTGAGAGACACACCTTTCAGTGTGTATAACCCTAGAGTAGCTCTACCAGCTTGAGTGTATGTTAGCTTGGAACCAGATATAATACTTAGAGTGTGAGAGACATATTTGAGTACCTGTGCGTATATACTCTCTCTAGTCTACAGATTAGAACAATACTAAGATTTATATATATATATATATATATATACATATATATATATATATATATATATATATATATATATATATATATATATATATATATATATATATATAATATATATATATATATATATATATATTTATATATATATTTATATATATGTATATATATATATATATATATATATATATATATATATATATATATATATATATATATATATATATATATATACATACATATATGCAAAACAACCACTCTGAAAAAATATAGAAATTCCAAGCGCTTTCGTGACTACTCACATTATCAAGGAACTATGAAAGTAAAGCATACAAGGAAGCTATATAAGGGGTCAGGCCAACACCTCACTATCAGATCCCACAACGGTTAAACACTTGATGCGCGGCGACCCAACTTGGATAGGTCCTTTGCACAACTCACCCCACAAACTATTCTACCCAAGAAAATTTAAAAATTATTTGTCCAGTGTATTATTAAATTCTTCCCAAATTCTATTAATTATAAATGGATCTAATTTATATAAACCAAAGGAAATATTCATATTATTGTCAAAACTGCTTTTTATGAAACAAGATTCAATTATATTCCTGTCGACCATGGACTTGCTTGATACTACTTTCTCAACTTTTTGAAAATAAATTGGATGGTTAAAATCTCTTACATGAATAAATAGAGCATTGGAATCTTGTCCAGTTCTAATGCTATATTTATGTTGTTTTAATCTTAGTTCGAGATTTTTACCAGTTTGACCGTAATAAACTTTATCGCAAATTTTACGAGGAATCTTGTAGACACATCCATCAGCATTTTGGGGGGAATTCTTTATCAAAAGCTTTTTCACTGTATCAAGATTTTTGAATACAACTTTAATATTAAAAGTCTTAAGAAGAGAAGGCATATCAACCAAGTTTTCATGGTAAGGGAGAACCAACATATTTTTAGTTGAATAAGGCTGGTTGTCCCTTTTTGGATTGTAAAAAGTATTTCTAGCAACTTTAAAAGATTTATCAATTACATTTCTTGGGTATTTTAAATCATTACCTATTTCATAAATTTTGGATATTTCCTCATCTATGAACTCAGGACTACAAATTCGTAAAGCTCTCAGAAACATTGATGAGAAAACAGACAGTTTGACTCTATCTTGATGCGAGGAATAATAGTGGACATAGGAACAGTTATTTGTAGGTTTTCTGTAAATTTTAAATTTGAATTCATTATTACCCTTAATAATTAAAACATCTAGAAAAGGCAATGAGTTATTTTCTTCAAACTCAACAGTAAAGTTTATAGAATGGGCTAAGATATTTAATTTTCCAAGGAAATGGTGTATATCTACATTTTTGGGCATAAGACACAAAATATCATCAACATATCTGAACCATAGGGGGGCAATGTGGCAGATGTTGCAAGTGTATGGTGTAGGAGGTAGGTTACTGAAAGCAGTGAAGAGTTTTTACGAGGATAGTGAGGCTCAAGTTAGAGTATGTAGGAAAGAGGGAAATTTTTTCCCAGTAAAAGTAGGCCTTAGACAAGGATGTGTGATGTCACCGTGGTTGTTTAATATATTTATAGATGGGGTTGTAAGAGAAGTAAATGCGAGGGTCTTGGCAAGAGGCGTGGAGTTAAAAGATAAAGAATCACACACAAAGTGGGAGTTGTCACAGCTGCTCTTTGCTGATGACACTGTGCTCTTGGGAGATTCTGAAGAGAAGTTGCAGAGATTGGTGGATGAATTTGGTAGGGTGTGCAAAAGAAGAAAATTAAAGGTGAATACAGGAAAGAGTAAGGTTATGAGGATAACAAAAAGATTAGGTGATGAAAGATTGAATATCAGATTGGAGGGAGAGAGTATGGAGGAGGTGAACGTATTCAGATATTTGGGAGTGGACGTGTCAGCGGATGGGTCTATGAAAGATGAGGTGAATCATAGAATTGATGAGGGAAAAAGAGTGAGTGGTGCACTTAGGAGTCTGTGGAGACAAAGAACTTTGTCCTTGGAGGCAAAGAGGGGAATGTATGAGAGTATAGTTTTACCAACGCTCTTATATGGGTGTGAAGCGTGGGTGATGAATGTTGCAGCGAGGAGAAGGCTGGAGGCAGTGGAGATGTCATGTCTGAGGGCAATGTGTGGTGTGAATATAATGCAGAGAATTCGTAGTTTGGAAGTTAGGAGGAGGTGCGGGATTACCAAAACTGTTGTCCAGAGGGCTGAGGAAGGGTTGTTGAGGTGGTTCGGACATGTAGAGAGAATGGAGCGAAACAGAATGACTTCAAGAGTGTATCAGTCTGTAGTGGAAGGAAGGCGGGGTAGGGGTCGGCCTAGGAAGGGTTGGAGGGAGGGGGTAAAGGAGGTTTTGTGTGCGAGGGGCTTGGACTTCCAGCAGGCATGCGTGAGCGTGTTTGATAGGAGTGAATGGAGACAAATGGTTTTTAATACTTGACGTGCTGTTGGAGTGTGAGCAAAGTAACATTTATGAAGGGATTCAGGGAAACCGGCAGGCCGGACTTGAGTCCTGGAGATGGGAAGTACAGTGCCTGCACTCTGAAGGAGGGGTGTTAATGTTGCAGTTTAAAAACTGTAGTGTAAAGCACCCTTCTGGCAAGACAGTGATGGAGTGAATGATGGTGAAAGTTTTTCTTTTTCGGGCCACCCTGCCTTGGTGGGAATCGGCCGGTGTGATAATAAAAAAAAAAAAATAATAAAATCTGAACCATTTAGCTCTATTAGGGAGGATTGTGTTAAGTAACCTTGTTTCAAAAAATTCTATGTATAGGTTACTAAGAACAGGTGAAAGAGGATTTCCCATTGCCATACCAAACTTCTGAGTGTAAAACGTATCATTAAATACAAATTTTGCATCAACAATGCAAAGTTTAAGAAGTTTAATGATAGTAGGAACTGGCAATGGTAAATCATAGTTAACGAGTTCTTCAGATAAGAAACTTAATAAATCATCAACAGGAACTTTCGTAAACAAGGAAGTAACATCAAAACTAACCATGTTAAAATCATTTAAGTCAGTCAAGGAGCTTAATTTATCAACCAAGTCTATGTTATTTTTAACATTAAAGTTAGAAATTTTGCCAACAATAGGGCTCAAAATATCAACAAGCCATTTGGATAATTTATATGAAACTGACCCTATGGAGCTAATAATTGGTCTGACTGGATTCCCTGGTTTGTGTGTTTTTATTAGTCCATACATGTAAGGTAAAGATGGATTAGTGGAAGTAAATTGTTTGACTAATTCATCTTTGCCTTTCAGTAGAAGTTTTATTGTTTTATTGAAATTGCTGTTAACGGTTTCTAGGGGATTTTTTCATAGTTCCTTGATAATGTGAGTAGTCACGAAAACGCTTGGAATTTCTCTATTTTTTCAGAGTGGTTGTTTTGCATATTCCGAAATCACCTGTTTACTGTGATCTTATTGCATACACACACACACACACACACACACACACACACACACACACACACACACACACACACACACACACACACACACACACACACACACACACACACACACACATAAATATATATATATATATATATATATATATATATATATATATATGGTGATCCAGACCACACTATCAGCCGAGCGTTTGTTTTAAGCTTATGCTGGGCTGATAGTGTGGCTAGACACAGTCCTGTTGGTCCTGTTCACAGTAGTGGGCCAGACCACACTGTCAGCCCAGCATAAGTTTAAAACTTTACTAAAACACAGTCCTGGTGGTCCAGACCACACTGTCAACCTAATATAGGCTTTAAGTTTCACTGAGATACAGACCTGGTGGTCAAGACCACAGTAGTGGTCCATCACAAGATTGAAGTTTCAAATCCTAGTTTTAGAGCAACCAAATGACGATTAATACCTTGGTCTCAAATTAATATAAGTTTCTTTACCCATGCTCTCTCTCTCTCTCTCTCTCTCTCTCTCTCTCTCTCTCTCTCTCTCTCTCTCTCTCTCTCTCTCTCTCTCTCTCTCTCTCTCTCTCTCTTTTTACGCAGGGTTTGACAAGGTTAAGGATCCCTAGCTTTATTGACAAGCTATTTACAGGTTAAGGATTCCTAACTTTATTGACAAGCTAAGAGCTGTTACCTACATCAGCTCATTTGAAAGCATTTCTATTGTTATGAAACATACAAGTAGAGAACAGGATGAAGTTGGGGCCATCTGTGGGCCAGCATTTTCATTTGATCAACTGACTTTATCTCGTTGACATTATGCTGTACGAATGTGTTCCATACTCGAGTCATCCTGGGTATATATGATCTCAGATGGAGTGATGTTCTGGAGAAGGGTACAGCCAGAGTGAAGTTGCTGCTTTCTGCCCGTCTTGTGGCATAAAAGCTTGTTTCACGCACTTTGACAATATTGGCCTTGAACATAACAGTAAGGCCACCCACATCCCTCCTGTGTTGAAGGCTCTGCTGAAATGACAAATCTATCCAGGATGGGTCCAGGCGAGACATGAGACGTCTTGCTCTGTTCTCTACTCTGTCAAGCAGTCGTAGATGAGAGGGGGGCAGGCAAACCAAGAAAGTGGAGCATACTCAAGGTGTGAGCATACTTGTGCCTCGTACAGAATCTTGCAACCCCTACTGTCAAGCAGATGCGAGATACGGCGAAGTGCTGTAAGCTTCTTGGCTGCCTTGTTTGCAAGATTTACAACATGGTTCTTCATGGTTAGTTTGGAGTCAAATATCACCCCAAGGATATCAACTTCTTCTCCAGGTGCCAACACCCTCCCATTCATCCTTACTACTGCACCAGCATTACCATCATGGTGTCTAGAGACGATCATCATTTGCGTTTTCTCAGGTGCAAATGTTACTTGCCATCTAGTTCCCTAAGCTGATATAGCTCTAAGCTGATGATTGATGTAGCTCAGAGCAGCTGGCATTTCTTCTCTTGGATAAGTGAATGTCAGTGTACAGTCGTCTGCATATGCATGTGCTCTCTCTCTCTTTCTCTCTCTCTCTCTCTCTCTCTCTCTCTCTCTCTCTCTCTCTCTCTCTCTCTCTCTCTCTCTCTCTCTCTCTCTCTCTCTCTCTCTCTCTCTCTCTCTCTCTCTCTCTCTCTCTTTCTCTTTCTCTCCCCCCCTCTCTCTCTCTTCAAAAGTTGAAGGCAGGATGTAAGAGTATCCTGCCTCGGAGTATTCAATACTTGCCTCGTGTTTCTGACATTGTTAATGACCTAACATGATCTTCTCTCTGCAAGACCAAAACTTATCTTGTACACCCTGCAGACTTTCAGGGAGGATACTACCACAGGGGACTGTCAGGGAGGCTACCACCACAGTGGACTGTCAGGGAAGCTACCACCACAGGGGACTGTCAGGGAGGCTACTACCACAGTGGACTGTCAGGGAAGCTACCACCACAGGGGACTGTCAGGGAGGCTACTACCACAGGTGTCTGTCAGGGAGGATACATCCACAGGCGACCTTCATGGAGGATACATTCACAAGGGACCTTCAGGGAGGATACATTCACAAGGGACCTTCAGGGAGGATACATCCACAGGGGACTTTCAGGGAGGATACATCCACAGGAGACCTTCAGGGAGGATACATCCGCAGGAGACTTTCAGGGAGGATTCATCTACAGGGGACCTTCAAGGAGGATACATCCACAGGCGATTTTCATTGAGGAAGCCACCACAGGGGTCTGTCAGGGAGGATACATCCACATTGGACCTTCAGGGAGGATACCATCACAGGTGACTTTCAGGGAGGATGCCTTTCACAGGTGACTTTCAGGGAGGATAGCTTCACAGGCGACTTTCAGGGAGAATACAATCACAGGGGACTTTCAGAGATGATAACTTCACAGGCTTTCAAGTGGGATACCTTCACAGGACTTTCAGGGAGTATACCTTCACGAGGGATTTTCCGAGAGGATACCTCTGTAGGTTTCGCAGGGAGGATACTTCCATGAAGGGACTCCGAGGGAGGATACCTCCGTGAGGGGGGACCCTCAGGGAAGATACGTACATGAGGGGGACTCTGAGGGAGAGAATACCTCCGTGAGAGGGAGACTCTCGGTAATGATATCTCCGTGAGGTGGATTCTCAGGGAGGATATCTCCGTGAAGGGTTATTCTCAGGGAGGATATCTACGTGAGGGAGACTGTTGCATGCAAAGAGTACGTAACCCTTATTCGGCGCATGTACACAACCTCAATGACAGGCTACCTCCCCCAGCCAGCGAACCAGGTACTAAGGGTTGATGATGTGGCCCCATCGTTCAATCAGTACCCAGGTTCCAGCCAATGAGAAGATGGTTTTGGCAATCGCAGAGGTGTTGTGGGTACCACACACCTGTCTGCCCTTGCCATTCCCATTCTAGAGCTGGTTGAAGCACGGTCTGCTCTCTAGTGGCTTCTATTCTGCCTTGCTTACCGTGGAGTGCACTAATACCTATCACTGTACATAGTGTATATAGTGTACGTACTTCTGTTCTAAATTGGTGAAGGCTAATATAATTCAAAAGTTTTTCTGCTGTGTTTATTTTGCTCCCTTTACACCCAGGATAACAGGCCTTTGCGACTCTTGGGTTGTTATAGGGACTCTCAGGGAGGATACCTACGTGAGGGACGACTCTCATGGATGATATCTACGTGAATGAGGACTCTCATGGAGGATACCTACGTGAGGAAGACTCAGGGAGGATACCTCCATGAGGGAGACTCTCGTGGGGGATACCTCCATGAGGGAGGACTCTCGGGGAGGATACGTACGTGAGGGAGACTTTCATGGAGGATACCTACGTGAGGGGGTACTCTCAGGGGGATACCTACGTGAGGGTGGACTCTCAAGGGGATACCTACGTGAGGGTGGACTCTCAGGGGGATACCTACGTGAAGGAGGACTCTCAAGGAGGATAAGGTACCTTGAACATGCACTATATTAAAGGCCATCAAGGCAGAATCAAGAACATCACTCCATCTGAGATCATACATACCCAGGATGACTCGAGTATGGAACACATTCGTACAGCATAATGATGTCAACGAGATAAAGTCAGTTGATCAAATGAAAATGCTGGCCCACAGATGGCTTCAACTTCATCCTGTTCCCTACTTGTATGTCTCATAACAATAAAAATGCTTTCAAATGAGCTGATGTAAGTAACAGCTCTTAGCTTGCCAATAAAGTTAGGAATCCTTAACCTGTAAATAGCTTGTCAATAAAGCTAGGGATCCTTAACCTTGTCAACCCCTGTGTAAAAAAAAAAAAAAAAAAAAAAAAAAAAAAAAAAAAAAAAAAAAAAAAAAAAAACAACGGTGGAGGCTCGACTCTCCCTCCGGTGTTCTGCTACTTCGTCTCTGACCAGTGAGGCTGTTGGTGATAGTCACTGACACATTTCTTAACGAGCATTTATCCTGGAAATAGTTTTGTAAACTTAAGTTGTAGCAGTTGGCGCCAGCATCCTCTGGCTGGGCTAACTTGCCTAACTTGTCTTGCTTTCTCACAAACTTGCTGCCTTCCTTCCTTCACTCTCTCACGCATTTACTTTTGTGAATCTGTCCTGAGCATTGAGAAACATCCCTGACATGGCATATAACTGCACAACTTTATCTATCTCTCTCTCTGTCTCTGTCTCAGTGTCTCTGTCTCTGTCTCTGTCTCTGTCTCTCTCTCTCTGTCTCTCTCTCTCTCTCTCTATCTCGCACATTTTAATATTTTCACATTGTGATGCATTCTGCCATCACTCCCTCTGGCTATACGTAAGCGAGAAATTACCTTCTGCTTCTGTCTGCAAGAACTCTGCTCTCTGCTCTTGTGATGTAGATTCAGTTTTGTGACAGAGTAGGATCTCGTTCTCTCCAGAACTGTTCCCAGAGACTTATTTATAATTATTGATTTTTAACATTGTGTGGTTGTGTGTAGTGAGACATTCAGTATGATTCAGGTCCGGAGTCTAATTCTTGATCTCACTTGCTCTGTTATTTAGAACATGCAGATTGTCCCCATTTAGGCCGCTTTTGTCTCTCTTTCTTGCCTAAAATCTCTTGCTACTTCCGGTTGTTTTCTGGATATTGTTGTTTGACGAACTGGTCGCTGTGTTCATGCAAGATGTGTTGATTACCTGCCGACTGTTACACACACACACACACACAGTATGTGGAGACAGGAAGGACTCTAGGAAGACAGAACAGAGGGGAAACCAACAAGGAATATACCAACAAGTGTTAGATGACTCTAGATAGATAGATAGACTCTAGTTAGATAGCTCTGGAACTAACCTTGTCGCAAACCTTTGCACTTTCTCTAATTTCTTGACGTGCTTGATCAAGTGCGGGTTCCAAACAGGTGTTGCATACTCCAGTATGGGCCTGGCTTACATGGTGTACAGTGTATTGAACGATTCCTTGCCAAGGTATCGGAACGCTGTTCTCAGGTTTGCCAGGCGCCCATATGCTGCAGCAGTTATCTGGTTGATGTGTGCTTCCGGAGACATACTCGGTGTTATACTCACCCCAAGATCTTTCTCCTTGAACGAGGTTTGCAGTCTTTGGCCACCTAGCCTATTCTCCGTCTGCGGTCTTCTTTACCCTTCCCCTATCTTCATGACTGCATTTGGCGGGGATAAATTCGAGAAGCCAGTTGCTGAACCAGGTGTCCAGTCTGTCCAGGTCTCTTTGAAGTCCTGCCCTGTCCTCATCTGATTTAATTCTCCTCATTAACTTCACATCATCTGCGAACAGGGACACTTCTGAGTCTAACCCTTCCATCATGTCGTTCACATATAACAAAAGTAGCACTGGTCCTAGGGCCGACCCCTGTGGGACCCCGCTCGTCACAGGTGCCAACTGTGATACTTCATCACGTACCATGACTCGTTGTTGCCTCCCTGTCAGGTATTCTCTGATCCATTGCAGTGCCCTTCCTGTTATATGCGCCTGATCCTCTAGCTTCTGCACTAATCTCTTGTGAGGAACTGTGTCAAAGGCCTTCTTGCAGTCCAAGAAGATGCAATCAACCCACCCCTCTCTCTCGTGTCTTACTTTTGTTACTTTATCATAAAACCCCAGAAGGTTTGTGACACAAGATTTTCCTTCCATGAATCCGTGCTGGTTGGCGTTTATAATCTTGTTCCGTTCCAGGTGCTCCACCACTCTCCTCCTGATAATCTTCTCCATAACTTTGCATACTATACTCTGTGTGTGTGTGTGTGTGTGTGTGTGTGTGTGTGTGTGTGTGTGTGTTTGTACTCGTAGTTGTACTCACCTAGTTGTGGTTGCAGGGATCGATTCACAGCTCCTGGCCCCGCCTCTTCACTGGCCGCTACTAGGTCACACTCCCCGCTCCATGAGCTTTATCATCCCTCTTCTTAAAGCTATGTATGGATCCTGTCTCTACTACATCACTTCCCTGACTATTCCACTTCTTGACAACTCGTGTTTGTGTGTGTGTGTGTGTGTGTGTGTGTGTGTGTGTGTGTGTGTGTGTGTGTGTGTGTGTGTGTGTGTGTGTGTGTGTGTGTGTATGTGTGTGTATGTGTGTGTGTGTGTGTGTGTGTGTGTGTGTGTGTGTGTGTGTGTGTGTGTGTGTGTGTGTGTGTAGAGTTGCCATAATTAGTCCTCTTTCATTGTTAATATTAATATTATTAATATTAACGAGGAAGCCTCCTCCTCTTCCTCGTCTCACCTGTGTCTGACGCGCTGGATGTACACTCAGTGGCCACTTTATTAGGTACACCTGTGCGCATGCCCGGTAATGTAAATTTCTAATTATCCAACCACGTAGCAGCACGTCAGTGAATACAGACGTTGTCACGAGGCTCACACAGAACATCAGAATGGGGATGAAATGCGATTTAAGTGACTTTGACCACGGAATGTTGGTGAGCGTCAAACTTACTTTCTGAGATCAACAACTTAATGCATACATGATACCCACATCACATAATTCCCATACCACTTGATGCTCACATGATACCCACATCACACGATGCTCAAATGATGCCCGTACCACATGATGCGACATGCCCTCACAACATGATGCTCAAATAATGCCTACACCACATAATAGCTACACCACATGATGCTCACATGATGTCCACACCACATGATGCTCACACCACATGATGCTCACATGATGTCCACACCACATGATGCTCACACCACATGATGCTCACATGATGTCCACACCACATGATGCTCACACCACATGATGCTCACATGATGTCCACACCACATGATGCTCACACCACATGATGCTCACATGATGTCCACACCACATGATGCTCACACCACATGATGCTCACATGATGCCCACACCACATGATGCTCACACAACATGATGCTCACATGATACCCACACCACATGATGCTCACATAATGTCCACACCACATGCTTACACATGATGCCCACACACGATTCTCACATGATACTCACATAATGTTCACACCACGTGATTCTCACCTGATACCCACACCACATGCTTACGCATGATGCCCACACATGATGCCCACACATGATTCCCACACATGATGCCCACATAATACCTACACCACATGCCACCATGATGTCCATACTACATGATGCTCACATGATGCCCAAATAATGCCCTCACCACACGATGCTCACATGATGCCCACATACTGACCTCACCACCTGATGCTCACATCCCCATACTACATGATGCTCACATGTTGCCCTCACTACATGATGCTCACATGATGCCCGCACAACATGCAATCAAACATTCTAACCCAAAACACACATGCCATATCCAATGCCCCGACACACCTCGTTACAAACTCCACCCCCACAGCAACCACCCAAAGTTCCTTATCAGGTCTCCCACTTCCCCTACCCCAACATACCCCCCGGACTACGGTTTTAGAAAAGAAGTTGAAGGTTTGGTATACAAATGCAGATGAAATAACAAATAAGTGCGACGAGTGGCATGAAAAAATCAAGGAGACATCCCCAGACATAATAGCACTCACAGAAACAAAATTCACCAGGATGATAACAGATGCAATCTTTCCGCCTGGATATCAAATCCTCAGGAAAGAGGAAGGAGAGGGGGGGGAGGAATTGCACTATTCATTAAAAACCGGTAGGGATTTGAGAAAAATGGAAGCAATGGATGGTATGGGCGAAATGGACTGCTTACTAGGAACATTCCAGTCTGAGGGTCATAAGGTGGTAATTACAGTAATGTACAACCCGCCACAGAACTGTAGGAGGCCAAGAGAAGAATATGACAAGAGCAACTGAGCAATGGTCGACACACTAGCCGAGGTGGCCAGAAGAGCTCACATGGGAAGAGCAAAGTTATTAGTTATGGGTGATTTCAATCACAAGGAGATTGACTGGGAAAACCTGGAGCCCCATGGGGGTCCCGAAATATGCAGAACCAAGATGATGGATGTGGTACTGGAAAGCCTCATGCATCAACATGTTAGAGACACTCCTTTCGAGAGAGGTGCAGATGATCCAGCAAGACTGGATCATGTATTCACCTTGAGTAGTTCGAACATCGAGGATATCATACATGAAAGGGCCCTAGGAGCTAGTGATCGTGTGGTTTTGTGCTTTGAATACATAGTTGAGCTACAAGTGGAGAGAGTAGTAGGAACAGAATGGGAAAAATCAAACTGCAAATAGGGGGACTACACAGGCATGAGGAAAAACGTTCAGGAAAGACGACAGGAAAACCAGTAAAAAAAATGATGGACTATATGACAAAATGCAAGGAGACAGAGGAGAGGTTTGTTCCCAAGGGAAATAAAAATAATGGGAAGATCAGAACGAGTCCTTGGTTCAAGCAAAGGTATAGGGAGGCAAAAACTAGGAGTACTAGAGAATGGAAAAAGTACAGAAGACGAAGGGCCCAGGAAAATAAAGAGATCAGCCGAAGAGCCAGAAAAGAATATGTGCAGATGAGAAGGGAGGCTCAGCGACAATACGAAAATGACAGCATCGAAAGTCAAGTCTGACCCGAAGCTGTTGTATAGCCACATCAGGAGGAAAACAACAGTCAAGGACCAGGTAATCAGACTGAGGAAGGATGATGGGGAGTTCACGAGAAACGACCAAGAGGTATGTGAGGAGCTCAACATGAGATTTAAAAAAAAACATTTACAGTGGAAACAGGTAGGACTCCAGGAAATCAGAACAGGGAGGTACACCAACTAGTGTTGGATGAGGTACACATAACCAAGGAGGAGGTGAAGAAGCTGCTATGTGAACTTGATACCTCAAAGGCGGTGGGACCAGTTATCTCTCCATGGGTCCTAAGAGAGGGAGCAGAGATGCTGTGTGTGCCACTAACAAAGATCTTCAACACATCCTTTGAAACTGAGCAACTACCCGAGGCATAGAAGATGGCAAATGTAGTCCCAATTTTAAAAAAAGGAGAGAGACACGAGGCATTAAATTACAGACCTCTGTAACCAACATGTATAGTATGCAAAGTCATGGAGAAGATCATCAGGAGGAGAGTGGTGGGGCACCTGGAAAGAAACAAGTGTATAATCGACAACCAGCACGGTTTCAGGGAAGGAAAATCCTGTGTCACAAACCTACTGGAGTTTTATGACAAGGTGACAGAAGTAAGACAAGAGAGAGAGAGGGGTGGATAGATTATTTTCTTGGGCTACAAGAAGGCCTTCGACACAGTTCCTCACAAGTGGTTAATGCAAAAGCTAGAGGATCAGGCACACATAACAGGAAAGGCACATCAATGAATCAGAGAATACCTGACAGGAAGGCAACAACAAGTCATGGTAAGTGACGAGGTATCACAGTGGGTACCTGTGACAAGCGGGGTTCCACAGGAGTCAGTCCTAGGACCTGTGTTGTTTTTGGAATATGTGAATGACATAACGGAAGGGATATACTCAGAAGTGTCCTTGTTTGCAGATGATGTGAAGTTAATGAGGAGAATCAAATCGGTCGAGGATCAGGCAGGACTACAAAGAGACCTGGACAGGCTACAAGCCTGGTCCAGCAACTGGCTCCTTGAATTTAACCCTGCCAAATGCAAAGTCATGAAGATCGAGGAAGGGCAAAGAAGACCCTAGACAGAGTATAGTCTAGGTGGTCAAAGACTGCAAACCTCACTCAAGGAAAAAGATCTGGGGTGAGTATAATACCGAACACATTTCCTGAGGCGCACATCAATCAGATAACTGCTGCAGCGTATGGGCGTCTAGGAAACCTAAGGATAGCTTTCCGATACCTCGGTAAGGAATCGTTCAAGATTCTGTACACCATATACGTCAGGCCTATACTGGAGTATACAGCACCAGTTTGGAATCTACAAGAAATTAGAGAAAGTGCAAAGGTTTGCAACAAGACTAGTCCCAGAGCTAAGGGGATTGTCCTACTAAGAAAGGTTATGGGAAATTGGCCTGAGGACACTGGAGCACAGGAGGGTCAGGGGAGACATGATAATGACATATAAAATACTGCGCGGAATAGACAAGGTGGACAAAGACAGGATGTTCCAGAAATGGGACACAGAAACAAGGGGTCACAATTGGAAGTTGAAGATTTAGATGAGTCAAAGGGATGTTAGGAAGCATTTCTTCAGTCATAGAGTTTCAGGAAGTGGAATAGCCTAGAAAGTGATGTAGTGGAGGCGGGAACCATACATAGTTTTAAGACGAGGTTTGATAAAGCTCATGGAGCAGGGAGAGAGAGGACCCAGTAGCAATCAGTGAAGAGGCGGGGCCAAGAGCTATGACTCGACCCCTGCAGCCACAAATAGGTGAGTACAAATAGGTTAGTACATGATGCCCTCACCACATGATGTTCACATGATGCCCTCACCACATGATGCATGATGCTCACATGATGCTCTCACCACATGATGCTCACATGATGCTCACATGATGCCCTCACCATATGATGCCCTCACCACATGATGCCCTCACCACATGATACATGATGCTCATTTGATGCTCTCACCGAGTGGTGCTCACATGATGCCCTCAAATCATAATTCCCTCACCACATAATACCCTCACCACATGATACATGATGCTCACATGATGCCCTCACCACATGATGCTCAAATGATGCCCTCACCACATGATGCCCTCACCACATGATGCTCACATGATGCCCTCACCACATGATGCTCATATGATGCCCTCACCACATGATGCTACATGATGCCCTCACCACATGATGCTCACATGATGCCCTAACTACATGATGCTCACATGATGCCCTCACCACATGATGCTCACATGATGCCCTCACCACATGATGCTCGCATGATGCCCTCACCACATGATGCTCACATGATGCCCTCACCACATGATGCTCACATGATGCCCTCACCACATGATGCTCACATGATGCCCTCACTACATGATGCTCACATGATGCCCTCACTACATGATGCTCACATGATGCCCTCACCACATGATGCTCACATGATGCTCACATGATGCCCTCACTACATGATGCTCACATGATGCCCTCACCACATGATGCTCACATGATGCCCTCACCACATGATGCTCACATGATGCCCTCACCACATGATGCTCACATGATGCCCTCACTACATGATACTCACATAATGTCCTCACCACTTGATGCTCACATGATGCTCTCACTTCATGATGCTCACATGATGCCCTCACTACATGATACTCACATAATGTCCTCACCACATGATGCTCACATGATGCTCTCACTTCATGATGCTCACATGATGCCCTCACTACATGATACTCACATAATGTCCTCACCACATGATGCTCACATGATGCCCTCACTACATGATACTCACATAATGTCCTCACCACATGATGCTCACGTGATGCCCTCACTACATGATACTCACATGATGCCCTCACTACATGATGCTCACATAATGTCCTCACCACATGATGCTCACACCACATGATGTTCACATGATCCCCTCACCACATGATACTCACATGATGTCCTCACTACATGATGCTCACATAATGTCCTCACTACATGATGCTCACATGATGCCCTCACCACATGATGCTCACGTGATGCCCTCACCACATGATGCTCACATGATGCCCTCACTACATGATGCTCACATGATGCCCTCACTACATGATGCTCACATGATGCCCTCACCACATGATGCTCACATGATGCCCTCACCACATGATGCTCACATGATGCCCTAACTGCATGATGCTCACATGATGCCCTCACCACATGATGCTCACATGATGCCCTCACCACATGATGCTCACATGATGCCCTCACCACATGATGCTCACATGATGCCCTCACTTCATGATGCTCACGTGATGCCCTCACCACACGATGCTCACATGATGCCCTCACCACATGATGCTCACATGATGCCCTCACTACATGATGCTCACATGATGCCCTCACCACATGATGCTCACATGATGCCCTCACCACATGATGCTCACATGATGCCCTAACTACATGATGCTCACATGATGCCCTCACCACATGATGCTCACATGATGCTCACATGATGCCATCACCACATGATGCTCACATGATGCCCTCACCACATGATGCTCACATGATGCCCTCACCACATGATGCTCACATGATGCCCTCACTACATGATGCTCACATAATGTCCTCACCACATGATGCTCGCATGATGCCCTCACCGCATGATGCTCACATGATGCCCTCACTACATGATACTCACATAATGTCCTCACCACATGATGCTCACATGATGCTCTCGCTACATGATGCTCACATGATGCCCTCACTACATGATACACACATAATGTCCTCACCACATGATGCTCACGTGATGCCCTCACTACATGATACTCACATGATGCCCTCACTACATGATGCTCACATAATGTCCTCACCACATCATCCTCACACCACATGATGTTCACATGATCCCCTCACCACATGATACTCACATGATGTCCTCACTACATGATGCTCACATAATGTCCTCACCACATGATGCTCACACCACATGATGTACACATGATCCATTCACCACATGATACTCACATGATGCCCTCACTACATGATGCTCACATAATGTCCTCACCACATGAGGCTCACATGATGCCCTCACCACAAATGCTTCCTAAGTTATCACATATTCACTGCAACATCTTCCTACACTTCCTTCTCTACTGAGTCTCGTGGGTTGTATTTATTATTAATGAAACCAAAGAGAACTAGAGAGTATAAACGAAGAGTTAAAGAACGTAATTACAAGCAAAATTAAAACCATACTTTTATAAGCACTCAGCCAAACAAAAATATATGAGAGTCTTTACATATCTATCTAAACTTAATATTGTTAAAGGAATAAAGCATGGAAGCTATATTTTTATTATTTTATAAGAACATAAGAACATAAGAAAGGAGGAACACTGCAGCAGGCCTGTTGGCCCATACTAGGCAGGTCCTTTACAATTCATCCCACTAACAAACATTTGACCAACCCAATTTTCAATGCTACCCAAGAAATAAGCTCTGATTTGCAAGTCCCACTCAAATCCAACCCCTCCCACTCATGTACTTATCCAACCTAAATTTGAAACTACCCAAAGTCCTAGCCTCAATAATCCAACTAGGTAGACTGTTCCACTCATCAAATACCCTATTTCCAAACCAATACTTTCCTATGTCCTTTCTAAATCTAAACTTATCTGTTTGTGTGCTCACTCGAAGACCTGTTTGTGTGCTCACTCGAAGACCTGTTTGTGTGCTCACTGTGAATCTGAACCAGGATGCCCTCTCTTGAGCAGCTTTACCAGCAGCTGAGAGAAGAACTCAGAGTTGCTAAACTGGAGATACGGCGACTAACGGAGGAGAACAAGAGGATTCGTAGTAATCCACCTGTTGTGAGTCCCCAGGTTAAGAAGGGAGCTTGGTCAGTGGTCGGGCAACATGGAACCAAGCTGAAGATTAAGAAAACGGTTGGAGAGGCAGAAACAACGAGAAACCAGAAGACTGCCGTGGAAACTTCCAACTCATTCTCGGTGCTACCTGACGAATGTGAGTGTTCTACTGGGAATGCCACAACGAGCACCAAGGAAGCATTGGCAGACGTGAGTGAGACATCCCTAGAAACCCCAACGAAGACCATCGAGAACGTCATGACGAATTCTACAAGTGGTGTAATGCTACCTGGCGAATGTGAGTCGACTACTCGGAGCATCACTACGGACGACGCCAAGGAAGGTAAAAACATTGTTGTTGTTGGGGATAGTCAACATCATGGAATCTTGGTTCAGAGGACATCTACAAGACCTTCTTCACGGCTGCTGCAACTAACCCATTATTAACACACTGGCCGATTCCCACCAAGGCAGGGTGGCCCGAAAAAGAAAAACTTTCATCATCATTCACTCCATCACTGTCTTGCCAGAAGGGTGCTTTACACTACAGTTTTTAAACTGCAACATTAACACCCCTCCTTCAGAGTGCAGACACTGCACTTCCCATCTCCAGGACTCAAGTCCGGCCTGCCGGTTTCCCTGAATCCCTTCATAAATGTTACTTTGCTCACACTCCAACAGCACGTCAAGTATTAAAAACCATTTGTCTCCATTCACTCCTATTAAACACGCTCACGCATGCCTGCTGGAAGTCCAACCCCCTCCCACACAAAACCTCCTTTACCCCCCTCCCTCCAATCTTTCATAGGCCGACCCCTACCCCACCTTCCTTCCACTACAGACTGATACACTCTTGAAGTCATTCTGTTTCGCTCCATTCTCTCCACATGTCCGAACCACCTCAACAACCCTTCCTCAGCCCTCTGGACAACAGTTTTGGCAATCCCGCACCTCCTCCTAACTTCCAAACTACGAATTCTCTGCATTATATTCACACCACACATTGCCCTCAGACATGACATCTCCACTGCCTCCAGCCTTCTCCTCGCTGCAACATTCATCACCCATGCTTCACACCCATATAAGAGCATTGGTAAAACTATACTCTCATACATTCCCCTCTTTGCTTCCAAGGACAAAGTTCTTTGTCTCCACAGACTCCTAAGTGCACCGCTCACCCTTTTCTCCTCATCAATTTTATGATTCACCTCATCTCTCATAGACCCATCCGCTGACACGTCCACTCCCAAATATCTGAATACCTTCACCTCCTCCATACTCTCTCCCTCCAATCTGATATCCAATGTTTCATCACCTAATCTTTTTGTTATCCTCATAACCTTACTCTTTCCTGTATTCACTTTCAGTTTCAAATTCATCCACCAACCTCTTCAACTTCTCTTCAGAATCTCCCAAGAGCACAGTGTCATCAGCAAAGAGCAACTGTGACAACTCCCACTTTATGTGTGATTCTTTAACTTTTAACTCCACGCCTCTTGTCAAGACCCTCGCATTTACTTCTCTTACAACCCCATCTATAAATATATTAAACAACTACGGTGACATCACACATCCTTGTCTAAGTCCTACTTTTACTGGGAAATAATCTCCCTCTTTCCTACATACTCTAACTTGGGCCTCATTATCCTCGTAAAAACTTTTCACTGCTTTCAGTATATATATATATATATATATATATGTATATATATATATATATATATATATACATTATATATATATATACATATATATATATATATATATATATATATATATATATATATAAGTAGTACTGGAGGCGGCTGTATGGCTCGGAAGTAACACCTAGGTGTTACTTCCGGTCTCCTCCTGAAAGGGCTGCGGCTGAGTGGCTCATTCCTGGGCGGACTCCTTTTCACACCTATGTGCTAATGACCTTGACCCCGCCCACGACCCCCGCCCACGACCCCGCCCACGACCCCCCGCCCACGACCCCCACCCGCGCCCCCCGCGCCCCCCACCCGCGCCCCCCACCCGCGCCCCCAGCGCCCCCCGCCCGTCGCGCCGACCCACCGCCCTCGCCGCGCCCTCGCGCCCCGCCCGCGCCCCTCTCGCCCCGCCCGCGCCTTCTGCTGCTCCTTCTGCAGCGTCGGCCGGATCGCCCCCGCGCCCCGAATTTTTTTTCCGATTTTTTTCAAATTTTTTTTGAATTTTCTTGTGCTCTCCTCGGATCAAATTTTTGAGTTTCCCCCTCCCACTTTCACCCCCATCCCAATTTTTTTCGAATTTCATTTTCTTATGATCTCCTTGGATCAAGTTTTTTTGGATTCCCCCCTCTGGGTATAAGCATTCAAAAGTCTCCACTTCCTCGAATCAAGTTTTTTGGATTGCCCCTCCCACTTTCACCCCCACCCCAAATTTTTTCTCGATAATACAAAGACTCCATCTCCTTGGATTAAGGTTTTCTCGATAATACAAAGACTCCAATTCCTCGGATCAAGTTTTTTGGAAGTCTCCATCTCCTTGGATCAAGTTTTTTTTTCTCGATAATACCAAGACTCCATCTCCTTGGATCAAAGGTTTTCTCGATAATACAAAGACTCCATCTCCTTGGATCGAGGTTTTCTCCTCCATCTCCTCGGATCGAGTTTTTGGATTTCCCCCTCTGGGGGTAAGCATTCAAATGAACTCCTCCTATGGGGCATGGTGCTTTCTCTTACTACAGGTCTAAACAAGTGTGACGTCAGTATTCCTCTCATTAAGTTAAATGAACTAAAAAGTGTGTTTACTCGTCGGTCAGTGACGTCACGTGATGACCTCACACATACAGGCTGAATCTTGTCGACTTCCCCCTATGACAGTGACGTCACGTGATGACCCCACACACACAGGCTGAATCTTGTCGACTTACCCCTACACACATTTCATATACAACATAGGGAAAACATTTTCACTCTTAACCCAGGATAACCCAAATAATTTCACATTTTTTTTCGTTATTACCCACAACATTCCACAATTTCTTTACAAAATACAACACAAGTCTAGACATTTTTTCTAGTTTTAACTATTTCATCTCAGGTCACTCCCCACGAAGTAACCTTCTCTCTCTCCTTCTCCCAACCCTCCCAAACCCTCACACTCCCACCAACACCTCACAATTTTCTCTCATAACCCCCAGTTTTTCTCGTTTTAACTATTTCATCAGAAAGTCACCACAACACTTACAACCACTTTTCGATAAATTCACTAGTCACAATTTTACATATTACCGCATTTTATGTTGCATATCACATTTCCTCATCCACATCATCCCTAAAACATCCTTCCTTATTCATTCCGTATATCTCCTAGAGTTGTTTTAACCCCGACGGCCCATCACGACGTAGGAGCCAGAGCAACCATCACCACTCCAACACCACCTACCTACACTCTGGCTCCTACGTCGTGATGGGTCGTCGGGGGTTAAAACAACTCTAGGAGATATACGGAATTCAAAGTTTATTCTCTATAAGGATTACAATGCTGAGTTTTCAGAAATTTGGTTATTGTTTGGTTTACATGTAGTAAAATTGTGATTACAGAGTGTACCACTAGAACGCTTACCATGGCTAGGCATTAAGGAAGGATGTTTTAGGAATGATGTGGATGAGGAAATGTGATATGCAACATAAAATGCGGTATGAATATTCATACCGCAATATGTCAAGTATAGGTTTTTGGTGTATGTCTTAGTTAAGATGTGTATGTCTTAGTTAAGATGTGTATGTCTTAGTTGGAGGTGAATGTCTTAGATTTGGTGTGTATGTCTCATGTCTTAAATTTGTGATTGAATTGTATAAGATGTGGGTGTCTGTGTATTATTTTTTTTTGTGATAGTGATATGTTATAGTGCTCATGTTATGTTATAGATGTTGGTGGAAGTGTTGTGGTATTTTTGTGTATGTCTTATTTTTGTGCGAATGTTTAAAAAATAAGTGTTTCAGTGATCATAGTAGTTTTGAGATGCATGATCTTAGATTTTTGGTGATCTTGGTGATGAGTGTTGATAGATGACGGTAAACATGATATGGAATTGGTGATCGTGATTTTTGTGTGAATAATTATAAAAATGTGTGTTTTCTGTGATCTTGGTGGTGGGGTCATAAAATCTGGTAATCGTCTTGGATATAGTGTTCTTAGATAATGTAGGGTACAACAGGTTGAAACAAGGTGGGTTGGGTGTGATGTTACCAACCACCAAGTAACACAATGGGAGTGTGACGTCACTGGAGGTGAGCTCGTCGGTCCTGTGAGGTGTGACATCGTGTGTTGGTGGTAGTGAGGTGAGTGCGCTTAGATATTGTCAAATATGATTTTGTTTTGTGTGAAATGTTTATAAAAATGAGTGTTTTCTGTGATATTAGTGATTTTTTTGAGGTAAGTGAACATGGGTGATTGTAGTTGGTGGTTGTCTTAGATTATGTGTGTGTACAAGATATGATTTCAGTTGATGGTGATCATGTACTAAGTGATTGCGTATTAGGTTTGTGGTCATGTTTTTTTTTATGCCCCAAATGGGAAGGGAGATCTTGGTTATAGTGATTTGAGGGAATTTCTATAAAAAGGATGTTAGATGGTGATGTTAAACTTAGTTTCTAGTGATTTTGACGGTGATTTGGTAGTAATCAGTAGTGTTTTGGGAGTATTCGGAGGTGTTTGATGGTGTTTTTTGAAGGTGTTCAAATGATGTGTAGAGTATTTTTTGAAGAAGATCAGTGGTGTTCAGAGTTGGTTCAAAGTTAGTCAGTGTGTTAGATATGGTAATGTCTCATGTCATAAGTGTCTGAGTTAGTTTTTGTGTTAATGTTGTAAAGTCTGGAGACTGAGGGAGTAGTATGGTGGATGTGTTGTAATTTAATGAAATGTGTAAGTGTAGATAAATTAGAGATGATAAATCTTATTTCGGAGTAATCAAAATGATATTTTGGAAGTGCTTCAGTGTTGTTTGGAAATGTTCAAAGGTGTTTATGTGAGTATTCAAATGATTTATGAGAGTGTTTTGAAGGTGTTCAAAGTATAGTGAGGTGTGTGTGTGTGTGTGTGTGTGTGTGTGTGTGTGTGTGTGTGTGTGTGTGTGTGTGTTAGGTGGTCATAGAGTTTTGTGAATATCATGGATACAGTGATTTTAGTGTATTAGAGTTAGGTTAGGTTAGGTTAGGTTAGGTTAGGTTAGGTTAGGTTAGGTTAGGTTAGGTTAGGATAAGTTTAGGTTCGGTTAGGTTAGGTTAGGTTAGGTTGGGTTAGGATAGGTTCGGCTAGGTTAGGTTAGGTTAGGCTAGGTTAGGATAGGTTCGGTTAGGTTAGGCTAGGTTAGGATAGGTTAGGTTAGGTTAGGTTAGGTTAGGTTAGGTTAGGTTAGGTTAGGTTAGGTTAGGTTAGGTTAGGTTCGGTTCGGTTTGGTTAGGTTAGGTTAGGTTAGGTTAGGTTAGGTTAGGTTCGGTTCGGTTAGGTTAGGTTAGGTTAGGTTAGGTTAGGTTAGGTTAGGGTAGGTTAGGTTAGGTTAGGTTAGGATAGGTTAGGTTAGGTTAGGTTAGGTTAGGTTAGGTTAGGTTAGGTTAGGTTAGCTTAGGTTCGGTTCGGTTCGGTTTGGTTAGGTTAGGTTAGGTTAGGTTAGGTTAGGTTAGGTTAGGTTAGGTTCGGTTAGGTTAGGTTAGGTTAGGTTAGGTTCGGTTAGGTTAGGTTAGGTTAGGTTAGGTTAGGTTAGGTTAGGTTAGGTTCGGTTAGGTTCGGTTAGGTTAGGTTAGGTTAGGTTAGGTGTGTGTGTGTGTGTTTGTGTGTGTGTACTCACCTAGTTGTACTCACCTAGTTGAGGTTGCGGGGGTCGAGTCCGAGCTCCTGGCCCCGCCTCTTCACTGATCGCTACTAGGTCACTCTCCCTGAGCCGTGAGCTTTATCATACCTCTGCTTAAAACTATGTATGGATCCTGCCTCCACTACATCGCTTCCCAAACTATTCCACTTACTGACTACTCTGTGGCTGAAGAAATACTTCCTAACATCCCTTTGATTCATCTGTGTCTTCAGCTTCCAACTGTGTCCCCTTGTTACTGTGTCCAATCTCTGGAACATCCTGTCTTTGTCCACCTTGTCAATTCCTCTCAGTATTTTGTATGTCGTTATCATGTCCCCCCTATCTCTCCTGTCCTCCAGTGTCGTCAGGTTGATTTCCCTTAACCTCTCCTCGTAGGACATACCTCTTAGCTCTGGGACTAGTCTTGTTGCAAACCTTTGCACTTTCTCTAGTTTCTTCACGTGCTTGGCTAGGTGTGGGTTCCAAACTGGTGCCGCATACTCCAATATGGGCCTAACGTACACGGTGTACAGGGTCCTGAATGATTCCTTATTAAGATGTCGGAATGCTGTTCTGAGGTTTGCTAGGCGCCCATATGCTGCAGCAGTTATTTGGTTGATATGCGCTTCAGGAGATGTGCCTGGTGTTATACTCACCCCAAGATCTTTTTCCTTGAGTGAGGTTTGTAGTCTCTGACCCCTTAGACTGTACTCCGTCTGCGGCCTTCTTTGCCCTTCCCCAATCTTCATGACTTTGCACTTGGTGGGATTGAACTCCAGGAGCCAATTGCTGGACCAGGTCTGCAGCCTGTCCAGATCCCTTTGTAGTTCTGCCTGGTCTTCGATCGAGTGAATTCTTCTCATCAACTTCACGTCATCTGCAAACAGGGACACCTCAGAGTCTATTCCTTCCGTCATGTCGTTCACAAATACCAGAAACAGCACTGGTCCTAGGACTGACCCCTGCGGGACCCCGCTGGTCACAGGTGCCCACTCTGACACCTCGCCACGTACCATGACTCGCTGCTGTCTTCCTGACAAGTATTCCCTGATCCATTGTAGTGCCTTCCCTGTTATCCCTGCTTGGTCCTCCAGTTTTTGCACCAATCTCTTGTGTGGAACTGTGTCAAACGCCTTCTTGCAGTCCAAGAAAATGCAATCCACCCACCCCTCTCTCTCTTGTCTTACTGCTGTCACCATGTGTGTGTGTGTGTGTGTGTGTGTGTGTTAGGAGGTCATAGAGTTTTGTGAATATCTTGGTTACGGTGATTTTAGTGGAATTTGAGATGGGTGATGAGATGCATTTGTGGATGTAAAAATGTGATTTTTGTGTGTGTGTGTTCAGAAGAGGTGTGTTGGAAGATGGGTGAGTGGATGTGAAGAAATGCGGGTGAGATGGAGAGGGGTATGGGGAGGGTTGTATTAGAAATTTAATGAAATATGGGGAGATTCTTCTGAAAATAAAGGTAATGTGTGAATAATTTAAAAAGAAATTATAGAAGTGAAAAGTTATGATATATTGGAAAAGAATGGAGGGTGTTGAAACATCTCGCAATAGATGGTTCGTGAGATTAGTTGATGCGAGTATAATATCAATTTATGTGGATACAAGGACATGGGTATGGAGAGGATTTTATTAGAATTTTAGTAATGTAAAGAGGAATGTGTATTACATTTAAGATTCAGTAAAAAGAAGGGGAAAAAAATGTGAATAAATTGGTAATTGATGAGGGTTGTGGGTAATGTAGTCGATCTAGAGATACCAAAAAAGATGATATAAGTGGGGTGTTTTTGTGACTTTTTCTGATGAAAATTAGTTAAAACGAGAAAAAAATTGTGGGTTGTGGGGTGTTGTGGGTTGTGGGTGTTGTTTGTCGAACTAGAGATGCTGAAAAGTGGTTATAAGTTGTGGGTTGTTGTTGTGACTTTTTCTGATGAAATTAGTTAAAACGAGAAAAATAATGTGGGATGTGGGTGTTGTGGGATGTGGATGTTGTGGATTGTGGGCGTTGATCTTAGTTTATTGTGATTTTGGTGGTGTTTTGAGTGTATTCAGTGGTGTTTTAGTAGTATTCAGTGGTGTATTTGGGAGTACTCAAATGGTGTTTTGAGGTTATTCAAAGGTGTGATTATAAGTTGTGGGTTGTTGTTGTGACTTTTTCTGATGAAATTAGTTAAAACGAGAAAAATATTGTGGGGTGTGGGTGTTGTGGGTTTGTGGGTGTTGTTGTCGAACTAGAGATACCGAAAAGACGTTATAAGTGTGTTGTTGTTGTGACTTTTTCTGATGAAATTAGTTAAAACGAGAAAAAAATTGTGGGTTGTGGGTGTTGTGGGATGTGGGTGTTGTTGTCGAACTAGAGATACCGAAAAATGGTTATAAGTTGTGGGTTGTTGTTGTGCATTTTTCTGATGAAATTAGTTAAAACGAGAAAAAATTGTGAGGTGTGGGTGATGTGGATGATGTGGGTTGTGGGCGATGTGGGTTGTGGCATGTGGGTGTTGATCTTAGTTTATGGTGATTTTGGTGGTGTTTTGAGTGTATTCAGTGGTGTTTTAGTAGTATTCAGTGGTGTATTTGGGAGTACTCAAATGGTGTTTTGAGGTTATTCAAAGGTGTTTTTTGAAGGTGTTCAAATGATGTGCAAGAGTACTTATGAAGGTGTTCTGGGAGTATTCAGTGGTGATTTGGGGGTGTTCGAATGATGTTTTTGGAGTATTTAAAGGTAATTGATGGTGTTTTTTGGTGATGTTCAAAGTAAAGTGTTTGAGTTAGTTTTTTTGATAATGTTGTGAAGTCTGGAGACTGAGGGAGGAGTTTGGGGGGATGAGTTGTAATTTAATGAAATGTAAGTGCAGATAAATTAGAGCTGTCAAATCTTATTTGGGAGTATTCAAAATGATATTTTGGAAGTGTTTCAGTGATGTTTGGAAATGTTCAAAGGTATTTTTGTGAGTTCAAAGTAAAGTTAGGTGTGTGTGCGTATTAACTTTGTAATATGTAAAATTGTGGGTGGGGGTCGTGGGCGGGGGTCGTGGGCGGGGGTCGTGGGCGGGATCATGGGCGGGGGTCGTGGGCGGGGGTCGTGGGCGGGGTCAAGGTCATTAGCACATAGGTGTGAAAAGGGTCATTAGCACATAGGTGTGAAAAGGAGTCCGCCCAAGAATGAGCCACTCAGTCACAGCCCTTTCAGGAGGAGACCGGAAGTAACACCTAGGTGTTACTTCCGAGCCATACAGCCGCCTCCATTACTACTTATATATATATATATATATATATATATATATATATATATATATATATATATATATATATATATATATATATATATATATATATATATATATATATATATATATATATATATATATATATATATATATATATATATATATATATATATATATATATATGTATATATATATATATATATATATATATGTATATATATATATATATATATATATATATATATATATATATATATATATATATATATATATATATATATATATATATATATATATATATATATATTATATATATATATATATATATATATATATATATATATATATATATATATATATATATATTTATATATATATATATATATATATATATATATATATATATATATATATATATATATATATATATATATGTTCAGTGATAGACTGAGACAGAATATTAACAGTGAAGAGTTCAGTTGCTTTTTCATTGATATTAAGTTGGGGCTTCAACTCCAACAATCTAAGATCAAGCGAATTAAGTTTAATAATTTGTTTTAGTTTACCACTGAAGAAATATAAAGGGAACCCGAGTTGTATAATAACTTTTAGCTATACTTCTGAAAGGTAATCTGCACATTTCAACCACAGCTACAGATAGAAATAAACACACGCTTCCATTGCTTCTCTATTTTTCTTTTTCCTCTTGTAGAATGTCCCACAACATAGTAACGTCACCCCCTTTCCTGTTGACTCTCTCAGTATGGAATAATTTATATCCCCCTGTAACCTAGTGTTCAGCAGGCATGTCCCTGTATATAATTTTTTTATACTGAACCAAGTCTCTGTTATTGCAATAATATCTGCGTTTCCCGGCACCAGATATTATTCCTGCGTATCCAATTAGACTTCCTCTGTTTTATTTTCTGCACTCTGACTGTGTACAATGGAAGCTAAGAAAGCAATTTCATTGTTGCTTCTCTCTCCCCGTGTAATAAACCCACTCTTTACAGGTACAACGTTTCACTCTAAGGAGACATTGTTTCGCCCTAAGAAGAACTTTTACTTAAGCTTTGTTTCACTTTTTAAGGGAACTTGATTGAGACATTGTTTCGCTAAGAATCACTTCATAACACACTGCCAAATCCCTGCTCATTCCTATCTAACATGCTCACATTCACACTTCAAAATGAATGTGAATTGTATCATGAATGTGTCCACACAGTTCACAACCCCTTAAAAGGTCACTAACTTATAAACCAGTTTGTAAATACCTGGAATTGATCTGCTACTTGACTATTAAGTAAATCAGTGTATTATGTGCTCCCGAGAGCACTAATAAATTTTAAACACTACTGTAATATGTATTTCTCCAATAATCCATTGTTAAGTAGTTTGTTGTTATTTAATATTGAATCTTCTTATATATCTTTTATATGTCTTGCTTAATGGGAAAACATTAGTAGCGAGAGTCAGGTATCAGCATTATTATTACGACCTGCCATGACACATGATGTTACCATAAAAAAAAACATGTTATGTCCCCACAAGACATGCCGTCCCCCCAATATACACAATGTCCCTACAAAAGACATGATGTCCACACAATAGACTTGATGTCCCCCATCAGATACGATGGGTCAACAAAAGTGACAGCTTACGCAGTGAGAAGGTCCCATAATAGATAATATAATGTTCCCCACAATAAGAATTTCCCCACAATAGACACGATGTCCCCCACAATAACTAGGATACAGGAAGATACTCACCGTTGACTGAGGAGACGGTGGCGACGAGGAGAGAGAGGAAGCGGAGGAGATGTCCCTCAGAGGCCAGCATTTCGGCCTCTCTAGTGTGGAGGCTGCAGAATAGAGGGTTCCCAGCCTTTTTCTCTCCCGCTCTCTCTCCCCTTCACTTCCTCTTCTGCTTTTTGGGGAGGAAGGAAGACTGAAAGAGGGCTAGATATAGAAGGAGAAGTAAAGGAAATTGGAGAAATGATATAAGGGGAACTGTCTCAGAAAAGAAAAAATGCAAAATTAGACGGATGTGATGTGAAGCGTGAAGGAAAGGAGAGGGGTGAAAGAAGACAAGAAAAAGAGGAGAACAAGAGACGTGGCGAGACAAAGGTGATGAGGGGAGAGAGGTGGAAAAGGGGAAGAAGGATGAAGTGTATATATGGTTAAGGGAGGCGTTGCCAAGGGTCACACACGACTCTTGGTGGATGTACCGCTGGTGACAGCAGCTCCGAGTGTATCATCTGCGATTACTTGCTCGTTTAAGGTGCCGCTCACTCGTCAGTTTAGCGTATCGTTGACTCGTTAGTTTTAGGTATCGTTCACTCGTTAGTTTAAAATATCGATCACTCGTTAGTTCCAAATATTTTTCACATATTAGTTGAAGGTGCCTCTCACTCGTCAGTTTAGCGTATCGTTGACTCGTTAGTTTTAGGTATCGTTCACTCGTTAGTTTAAAATATCGATCACTCGTTAGTTCCAAATATTTTTCACAAATTAGTTGATACTATTGTTCACTCGTTAGTCGAGACTATAGTTCACTTGTTGAGACTATGGTTCACTCGTTAATCTAGACTATCGTTCACTCGTTATTTGAGACTATGGTTCACTCGTTAGTGTTGAAGCCGTGCGTAGCAGCAGTCTCACAAGACTAATGTTTGTACCTCTCCTGTGATCCTTCAACACTAACTTGTATTTAATACGTCAGTGATGGATGTTCACCTCACACACTATAATTGTTTCCTCTTACACAACAACACACAACACTGCCTTCACGTATTAACCAAAAAAATAAATAAAAAGCTTATCCACGATTACCAACTTTTAAACTATTTAACAGAATTAATAATAAACGTCAAGGTTATTCATAGAATAAAAGAAGTTGATGTGAGAGCATTATATATATATATATATATATATATATATATATATATATATATATATATATATATATATATATATATATATATATATATATATATATATATATATATATATATATATATATATATAGATATATATATATATATATATATCGTGCCGAATAGGCAGAACTTGCCATCTTGGCTTAAATAGCAACGTTCATCTTGCCATATAGGGCAAGTGAAAATTTGTGTATGCGATAATTTCGCCAAAATCATTCTGAACATAACGAAAACAATATATTTCACTGTGTTTGTTTAGAATTAAAATATTGTAAACAAATCTAAAATATATTTAGTTGGGTTAGGCTAAAATAAATTGTTCTTGTTATAATAAGGTTAGGTAAGTTTTCTAAGTTCCTTTTGGTGCAAAACTATAAATTTTTACATCAACATTAAGGAAAAAAATATATCTTTAAACGTATAAGAGAAAATTTTAGAAAGGACTTAATTTTAAATGAGTTCTTGCTAATTGACCAGTTTTACATATTCGGCACGACATATATATATATATATATATATATATATATATATATATATATATATATATATATATATATATATATATATATATATATATATATATGTCGTGCCGAATAGGCAGAACTTGCGATCTTGGCTTAAATAGCAACGCTCATCTTGCCATATAGGACAAGTGAAAATTTGTGTATGCAATAATTTCGCCAAAATCATTCTGAACCTAACGAAAAAAATATATTTCACTGTGTTTGTTTAGTATTAAATTATTGTAAACAAATCTAAAATATATTTAGTTGGGTTAGGCTAAAATTAATTGTTCTTGTTATAATAAGGTTAGGTAAGTTTTCTAAGATTCTTTTGGTGCAAAATTAAAAAAAATTACATTAACATTAATGAAAAAAATATATCTTTAAACGTATAAGAGAAAATTTCAGAAAGGACTTAATTTTAAATGAGTTATTGCTAATTGACCAGTTTTACATATTCGGCACGACATATATATATATATAAATATATATATATATATATATATATATATATAAATATATATATATATATATTATATATATATATATATATATATATAAGGTTAGTGGATGAGTTTGAGAATGTGTGTAAAGGTAGAAAGTTGAAAGTGAACATAGAAAAGAGTAATGTGATGAGGGTGTCAAATGATTTAGATAAAGAAAAATTATATATCAAATTGGGGAGTAGGAGTATGTAAGAAGTGAATGTTTTCAGATACATGTGAGTTGACGTGTCGGCGGATGGATTTATGAAGGATAAGGTTAATCATAGAATTGATGAGGGAAAAAAGGTGAGTGGTGCGTTGAGGTATATGTGGAGTCAAAAAACGTTATCTATGGAGGCAAAGAAGGGAATGTTTGAAAGTATAGTAGTACCAACACTCTTATATGGGTGTGAAGCTTGGGTGGTAAATGCAGCAGCGAGGAGACGGTTGGAGGCAGTGGAGATGTCCTGTCTAAGGGCAATGTGTGGTGTAAATATTATGCAGAAAATTCGGAGTGTGGAAATTAGGAGAAGGTGTGGAGTTAATAAAAGTATTAGTCAGAGGGCAGAAGACGGGTTGTTGAGGTGGTTTGGTCATTTAGAGAGAATGGATCAAAGTATAATGACATGGAAAACATATAAATCTATAAGGGAAGGAAGGCGGGGTAGGGGTCGCCCTCGAAAGGGTTGGAGAGAGGGGGTAAAGGAGGTTTTGTGGGCGAGGGGCTTGGACTTCCAGCAAGCGTGCTTGAGCGTGTTAGATAGGAGTGAATGGAGATGAATGATACTTGGGACCTGACGATCTGTTGGAGTGTGAGCAGGGTAATATTTAGTGAAGGGATTCAGGGAAACCGGTTATTTTCATATAGTCGGACTTGAGTCCTGGAAATGGGAAGTACAATGCCTGCACTTTAAAGGAGGGGTTTGGGATATTGGCAGTTTGGAGGGATATGTTGTGTATCTTTATACGTATATGCTTCTAAACTGTTGTATTCTGAGCACCTCTGCAAAAACAGTGATAATGTGTGAGTGAGGTGAAAGTGTTGAATGATGATGAAAGTATTTTCTTTTTGGGGATTTTCTTTCTTTTTTGGGTCACCCTGCCTCGGTGGGAGACGGCCGACTTGTTGAAAAAAAAAAAAAAAAAAAAAAAAAAAAAAAAAAAAAAATTATATATATATATATATATATATATATATATATATATATATATATATATATATATATATATATATATATATGTATATATAAGTTTTATTAAACTTACTGTATGGACTTTGTCCGTGAAGTTGCAGACACCGATCCTGAGATACTAGTGCTAGTTTCAGTAGGTTTTCTGATGGTAGCTGAAGGTTACCCGAAGATACTAAGCTCAACCTCCCCCGAGGCACCATCCCAGACCAGGCTTATGTTGTCATCAGCTAATCAGCGAGGCTGTTGGTGCTCCCTTGCACACACTCTCACCTCAAGACTACCACCCAGCCGCTCACTAACCTGCTCCCTTATACACTTATAGCGACAAACTTATAACCGAGCCGGACTATATTTGTCCAACTTCTCGCTCAGAGGTAAGCTTAAAGTCATGAGCGAAACGCTACACAGGTGAAGATTGCTACGCCATTCTTCGATCATCCCTATCGGCATCTTTCCAACCTTTTTTTTAAACGTCTTGTTACATAAACTTCTTAAATCTTCTTGAGGCACCAGCTTACCTCTTCCCTACATTATAGCACAATACTAGCAGTACAGCAGAAGTAATCGACAAAGATTGCAGAGGCGTCTCATCAGCAGCAATAAACACTACTATCAATGTATTATTACCCTTCCTGTGAGCAATATCTCGGAAATAAACAAGAACACTTTAAATAGTGCTCTTCTTAACCCATTATTGCTGTTCTTAACACTAGTAATACAATTCTTAACACTGGTAATATTATTCTTAACACTAGTAACACTATTCTTAACACTGGTAACACTATTCTTAACACATGTTGCGTTTTTCCTACCACTAGAAGTGCTGTTCTTAGAACCAGTAATGTATGAACAGCGGACACTCTATAGCCATCAGAGTTATACATGAATGATAAACATAAATATTGAGAAATCAGAGATAACGTCAGGAAGGATGGTCAGCAGGGAGATGTGAAGTCAGGAAGGATGGTCAGCAGGGAGATGTGAAGTCAGGAAGGATGGTCATTAGGGAGTTGTGAAGTCGGGAAGGATGGTCAGCAGGGAGATGTGAAGTCAGGAAGGATGGTCAGCAGGGAGATGTGAAGTCAGGAAGGATGGTCAGCAGGGAGTTGTGAAGTCGGGAAGGATGGTCAGCAGGGAGATGTGAAGTCAGGAAGGATGGTCAGCAGGGACATGTGAAGTCAGGAAGGATGGTCAGCAGGGAGTTGTGAAGTCGGGAAGGATGGTCAGCAGGGAGTTGTGAAGTCAGGAAGGATGGTCAGCAGGAACTTGTGATGTCAGGGAGGATGGTCAGCAGGAAGTTGTGATGTCAGGGAGGATAATCAGCAGGGGGTTGTGAAGTCAGAAAGGATGGTCAGCAGGAAGTTGTGATGTCAGGGAGGATAGTCAGCACGGGGGTTGTGAAGTCAGGAAGGATGGTCAGCAGGAAGTTGTGATGCCAGGGAGGATGGTCAGCAGGGGGTTGTGACGTCAGGAAGGATGGTCAGCAGGAACTTGTGATGTCAGGGAGGATGGTCAGCAGGGGGTTGTGAAGTCAGGAAGGATGGTCAGCAGGGAGATGTGAAGTCAGGAAGGATGGTCAGCAGGGAGTTGTGAATTCAGGAAGGATGGTCAGCAGGGAGTTGTGAAGTCAGGAAGGATGGTCAGCAGGAAGTTGTGATGTCAGGGAGGATGGTCAGCAGGGGATTGTGAAGTCAGGAAGGATGGTCAGCAGGAACTTGTGATGTCAGGGAGGATGGTCAGCAGGATGTTGTGATGTCAGGGAGGATAGTAAGCAGGGAGTTGTGAAGTCAGAAAGGATGGTCAGCAGGAAGTTGTGATGTCAGGGAGGACAGTCAGCAGGGGGTTGTGAAGTCAGGAAGGATGGTCAGCAGGAAGTTGTGATGCCAGGGAAGATGTTCAGCAGGAAGTTGTGATGTCAGGAAGGATGGTCAGCAGGGAGTTGTGATGTCAGGAAGGATGGTCAGAAGGAAATTGTGATGTCAGGAAGGATGGTCAGCAGGGAGTTGTGACTTCAGGAAGGATGGTCAGTAGGGAGTTGAGACGTCAGGAAGGATGATCAGCAGGGGGTTGTGATGTCAGGAAGGATGGTCAGCAGGGAGTTCTGATGTTAGGAAGGATGGTCAGCAGGAAGTTGTGATGTCAGGAATGATGGTCAGCAGGGGGTTGTGATGTCAAAAAGGATGGTCAGCAGGGAGTTGTGATGACAGAAAGGATGGTCAGCAGGGAGTTGTGACGTCAGGAAGGATGGTCAGCAGAAAATTGTGATGTCAGGAAGGATGGTCAGCAGAGGGTTGTGATGTCAAAAAGGATGGTCAGCAGGGAGTTGTGATGACAGGAAGGATGGTCAGCAGGGAGTTGTGATGTCAGGAAGGATGGTCAGCAGGGGGTTGTGATGTCAGGATGGATGGTTAGCAGGGAGTTGTGATGTCAGGAAGTATGGTCAGCAGGAAGTTGTGATGTCAGGAAGGATGGTCAGCAGGGGGTTGTGACGTAAGAGAGGATGGTCAGCAGGGAGTTGTGACGTCTGGAAGGATGGTCAGCAGGGAGTTGTGACGTCAGGAAGGATGGTCAGCAGGGGACTGTGATGTCAGGAAGGATGGTCAGCAGGGAGTTGTGACGTCAGGAAGGATGGTCAGCAGGGGGTTGTGATGTCAGGAAGGATAGTCAGCAGGGAGTTGTGATGTCAGGAAGGATGGTCAGCCGGGAGTTGTTATGTCAGGAAGGATGGTCAGCAGGGAGTTCTGATGTCAGGAAGGATGGTCAGCAGGAAGTTGTGATGTCAGGAAGGATGGTCAGCAGGAGGTTGTGATGTCAGGAAGGATGGTCAGCAGGGAGTTGTGATGTCAGGAAGGATGGTCATCAGGGAGTTGTGACGTCAGGAAGGATGGCCAGCAGGAAATTGTGATATCAGGAAGGATGGCCAGCAGGAAATTGTGATATCAGGAAGGATGGTAAGCAGGGGGTTGTGATGTCAGGAAGGATGGTTAGCAGGGAGTTGTGATGTCAGGAAGGATGGTCAGCAGGGAGTTGCGATGTCAGGAAGGATGGTCAGCAGGGAGTTGTGATGTCAGGAAGGATGGTCAGCAGGGGGTTGTGATGTCAGGAAGGATGGTCAGCAGGGAGTTGCGATGTCAGGAAGGATGGTCAGCAGGGGGTTGTGATGTCAGGAAGGATGGTCAGCAGGGAGTTGTGACGTCAGGAAGGATGGTCAGCAGGGAGTTGTGATGTCAGGAAGGATGGTCAGCAGGGAGTTGTGATGTCAGGAAGGACGGTCAGCAGGGACTTGTGACGTCAGGAAGGATGGTCAGCAGGGAGTTGTGATGTCAGGAAGGACGGTCAGCAGGAAATTGTAATGTCAGGAAGGATGGTCAGCATGGGGTTGTGATGTCAGGAAGGATGGTCTGCAGGGAGTTGTGACGTCAGGGAGGATGGTCAGCAGGGGGTTGTGACGTCAAAAAGGATGGTCAGCAGGGAGTTGTGACGTCAGGAAGGATGGTCAGCAGGGAGTTGTGACGTCAGGAAGGATGGTCAGCAGGAAATTGTGACGTCAGGAAGGATGGTCAGCAGGAAATTGTGATGTCAGGATGGATGGTCAGCACGGGGTTGTGATGTCAGGAAGGATGGTCAGCAGGGAGTTCTGATGTCAGGAAGGATGGTCAGCAGGAAGTTGTGATGTCAGGAAGGATGGTCAGCAGGAGGTTGTGATGCCAGGAAGGATGGTCAGCAGGGAGTTTTGATGTCAGGAAGGATGGTCATCAGGGAGTTGTGACGTCAGGAAGGATGGCCAGCAGGAAATTGTGATATCAGGAAGGATGGCCAGCAGGAAATTGTGATATCAGGAAGGATGGTCAGCAGGGGGTTGTGATGTCAGGAAGGATGGTTAGCAGGAAGTTGTGATGTCAGGAATGATGGTCAGCAGGGAGTTGTGAT
>NC_091307.1:34989982-35052482 GCF_038502225.1 Cherax quadricarinatus
CTACCAAGCTATAACATGAAGCTACCAAGCTATAACCTGAAGCTACCAAGCTATATCCTGAAGCTACCAAGCTATAACATGAAGCTACCAAGTTATAACATGAAGCTACCAAGCTATAACATGAAGCTACCAAGGTATAACATGAAGCTACCAAGCTATAACCTGAAGCTACCAAGCTATAACCTGAAGCTAGCAAGCTATAACATGAAGCTACCAAGCTATAACATGATGCTACCAAGCTATAACATGAAGCTACCAAGCTATAACATGAAGCAACCAAGCTATAACCTGAAGCTACCAAGCTATAACCTGAAGCTACCAAGCTATAACATGAAGCTATCTAGCTATACCATGAAGCTACCAAGCTATAACATGAAGCTACCAAGCTATAACCTGAAGCTACCAAGCTATAACATGAAACTACCAAGCTATAACATGAAGCTACCAAGCTATAACATGAAGCTACCAAGCTATAACCTGAAGCTACCAAGCTATAACCTGAAGCTACCAAGCTATAACATGAAGCTACCAAGCTATATCCTGAAGCTACCAAGCTATAACATGAAGCTACCAAGCTATAACATGAAGCTACCAAGCTATAACATGAAGCTACCAAGCTATAACCTGAAGCTAACAAGTTATAACCTGAAGCTACCAAGCTATAATATGAAGCTACCAAGCTATAACATGAAGCTACCAAGCTATAACATGAAGCTACCAAGCTATAACATGAAGCTACCAAGCTATAACCTGAAGCTACCAAGCTATAACATGAAGCTACCAAGCTATAACATGAAGCTACCAAGCTATAACCTGAAGCTACCAAGCTATAACCTCAAGCTACCAAGCTATAACATGAAGCTACAAAGCTATATCCTGAAGCTACCAAGCTATAATATGAAGCTACCAAGCTATAACATGAAGCTACTAAGCTATAACATGAAGCTACCAAGCTACAACATGAAGCTACCAAGCTATAACATGAAGCTACCGAGCTATAACATGAAGCTACCAAAGCTATAACATGAAGCTACCAAGCTATAACATGAAGCTACCAAGCTATAACATGAAGCTACCAAGTTGTAACATGAAGCTACCAAGCTATATCCTGAAGCTACCAAGCTATAACATGAAGGTACCAAGCTATAACCTGAAGGTACCAAGCTGTAACATGAAGCTACCAAGCTATATCCTGAAGCTACCAAGCTATAACATGAAGCTACCAAGCTATAACCTGAAGGTACCAAGCTATAACATGAAGCTACCAAGCTATAACATGAAGCTACCAAGCAATAACATGAAGCTACCAAGCTATAACCTGAAGGTACCAAGCTGTAACATGAAGCTACCAAGCTATATCCTGAAGATACCAAGCTATAACATGAAGCTACCAAGCTATAACCTGAAGGTACCAAGCTATAACATGAAGCTACCAAGCTGTAACATGAAGCTACCAAGCAATAACATGAAGCTACCAAGCTATAACCTGAAGGTACCAAGCTATAACATGAAGCTACCAAGCTATAACGTGAAGGTACCAAGCTATAACATGAAGCTATAAAGCTATAACATGAAGCTACCAAGCTATAACCTGAAGCTACGAAGCTATAACCTGAAGCTACCAAGCTATAACCTGGAGCTACCTAGCTATAACATGAAGCTACCAAGCTATAACCTGAAGCTACCAAGCTATAACCTGAAGCTACCAAGCTATAACCTGAAGCTACCAAGCTATAACCTGGAGCTACCAAGCTATAACCTGAAGCTACCAAGCTATAACCTGAAGCTACCAAGCTATAACATGAAGCTACCAAGCTATGACCTGAAGCTACCAAGCTATAACCTGAAGCTACCAAGATATAACCTGAAGCTACCAAGCTATAACCTGAAGCTACCAAGCTATAACATAAAGCTACCAAGCTATAACCTGAAGCTACCAAGCTATAACCTGAAGCTACCAAGCTATAACCTGAAGCTACCGAGCTATAACCTGAAGCTACCAAGCTATAACCTGAAGCTACCAAGCTATAACATGAAGCTACCAAGCTATTACCTGAAGCTACCAAGCTATAACATAAAGCTACCAAGCTATAACATGAATCTACCAAGCTATAACATGAAGCTACCGAGCTATAACCTGAAGCTACCAAGCTATAACCTGAAGCTACCAAGCTATACCGTGAAGTTACCAAGCTATATCCTGAAGCTACCAAGCTATATCCTGAAGCTACCAAGCTATATCCTGAAGCTACCAAGCTATAACCTGAAGCTACCAAGCTATATCCTGAAGCTACCAAGCTATATCCTGAAGCTACCAAGCCGTAACCTGAAGCTACCAAGCTATAACCTGAAGCTACCAAGCTATAACCTGAATTTACCAAGCTATAACCTGAAGCTACCGAGCTATAACCTGAAGCTACCAAGCTATAACATGAAGCTACCAAGCTATAACATGAAGCTACCTAGCTATAACCTGAAGCTAACAAGCTATAACATGAAGCTACCAAACTATAACATGAAGCTACCAAGCTATAACCTGATGCTACCAAGCTATAACCTGAAGCTACCAAGCTATAACATGAAGGTACCAAGCTATAACATGAAGTTACCAAGCTATAACATGAAGGTACCAAGCTATAACTTGAAGCTACCAAGCTATCATCTGAAGCTACCAAGCTATAACGTGAATGTACCAAGCTATAACATGAAGCTACCAAGCTATAACATGAAGGTACCAAGCTATAACATGAAGCTACCAAGCTATAACATGAAGCTACCAAGCTATAATATGAAGCTACCAAGCTATATCCTGAAGCTACCAAGCTATAACATGAAGTTACCAAGCTATAACATGAAGCTACCAAGCTATAACATGAAGCTACCAAGCTATAACATGAAGCTACCAAGCTATAACATGAAGCTACCAAGCTATAACATGAAGCTACCAAGCTGTAACATGAAGCTACCAAGCTATAACATGAAGCTACCAAGCTATAACATGAAGCTACCAAGCTATAACATGAAGCTACCAAGCTATAACATGAAGGTACCAAGCTATAACATGAAGCTACCAAGCTATATCCTGAAGTTACCAAGCTGTAACCTGAAGCTACCAAGCTATAACATGAAGCTACCAAGCTATATCCTGAAGCTACCAAGCTATAACATGAAGCTACCAAGCTATAACATGAAGCTTCCAAGCTATAACATGAAGGTACCAAGCTATAACATGAAGCTACCAAGCTATAACATGAAGCTACCAAGCTATATTCTGAAGCTACCAAGCTATAACATGAAGCTACCAAGCTATAACATGAAGCTACCAAGCTATAACATGAAGCTACCAAGCTATAACATGAAGCTTCCAAGCTATAACATGAAGCTTCCAAGCTATAACATGAAGGTACCAAGCTATAACATGAAGGTACCAAGCTATAACATGAAGCTACCAAGCTATAACCTGAAGCTACCAAGCTATAATATGAAGCTACCAAGCTATATCCTGAAGCTACCAAGCTATAACATGAAGTTCCCAAGCTATAACATGAAGCTACCAAGCTATAACATGAAGCTACCAAGCTATAACATGAAGCTACCAAGCTATAACATGAAGCTACCAAGCTATAACATGAAGCTACCAAGCTGTAACATGAAGCTACCAAGCTATAACATGAAGCTACCAAGCTATAACATGAAGCTACCAAGCTATAACATGAAGCTACCAAGCTATAACATGAAGGTACCAAGCTATAACATGAAGCTACCAAGCTATATCCTGAAGTTACCAAGCTGTAACCTGAAGCTACCAAGCTATAACATGAAGCTACCAAGCTATATCCTGAAGCTACCAAGCTATAACATGAAGCTACCAAGCTATAACATGAAGCTACCAAGCTATAACATGAAGGTACCAAGCTATAACATGAAGGTACCAAGCTATAACATGAAGCTACCAAGCTATATCCTGAAGCTACCAAGCTATAACATGAAGCTATCAAGCTATAACATGAAGCTACCAAGCTATAGCATGAAGCTACCAAGCTATAACATGAAGCTTCCAAGCTATAACATGAAGCTTCCAAGCTATAACATGAAGGTACCAAGCTATAACATGAAGGTACCAAGCTATAACATGAAGCTACCAAGCTATAACATGAAGCTACCAAGCTATAACATGAAGCTACCAAGCTATAACATGAAGGTACCAAGCTATAACATGAAGGTACCAAGCTATAACATGAAGGTACCAAGCTATAACATGAAGCTACCAAGCTATAACATGAAGCTACCAAGCTATAACCTGAAGCTACCAAGCTATAACATGAAGGTACCAAGCTATAACATGAAGCTACCAAGCTATAATATGAAGCTACCAAGCTATAACATGAAGCTACCAAGCTATAACATGAAGCTACCAAGCTATAACCTGAAGCTACCAAGCTATAGCATGAAGGTACCAAGCTATAACATGAAGCTACCAAGCTATAACATGAAGCTACCAAGCTATAACCTGAAGCTACCAAGCTATAATATGAAGGTACCAAGCTATAACATGAAGCTACCAAGCTATAACATGAAGGTACCAAGCTATAACATGAAGCGACCAAGCTATAACATGAAGCTACCAAGCTATAACCTGAAGCTACCAAGCTATAACATGAAGGTACCACGCTCTCAGTACCAGTACTACTCAAACATTCACTCTTGACGGTGAAAATACTTCACTATATGAACGTTTTATTATTATTATCATTATAATTATTATAATTATTGTTATTATTATTATTATTATTATTATTATTATTATTATTATTATTATTATTATTATTATTATTATTTTCGTTATGTTTTTTTTTCTTTTTTTTTTTTTTTATCACACTGGCCGATTCCCACCAAGGCAGGGTGGCCCGAAAAAGAAAAACTTTCACCATCATTCACTCCATCACTGTCTTGCCAGAAGGGTGGTTTACACTACAGTTTTTAAACTGCAACATTAACATTCCTCCTTCAGAGTGCAGGCACTGTACTTCCCATCTCCAGGACTCAAGTCCGGCCTGCCGGTTTCCCTGAACCCCTTCATAAATGTTACTTTGCTAACACTCCAACAGCACGTCAAGTATTAAAAACCGTTTGTCTCCATTCACTCCTTTCAAACACGCTCACGCATGCCCGCTGGAAGTCCAAGCCCCTCGCACACAAAACCTCCTTTACCCCCTCCCTCCAACCTTTCCTAGGCCGACCCCTACCCCGCCTTCCTTCCACTACAGACTGATGCACTCTTGAAGTCATTCTGTTTCGCTCCATTCTCTCTACATGTCCGAACCACCTCAACAACCCTTCCTCAGCCCTCTGGACAACAGTTTTGGTAATCCCGCACCTCCTCCTAACTTCCAAACTACGAATTCTCTGCATTATATTCACACCACACATTGCCCTCAGACATGACATCTCCACTGCCTCCAGCCTTCTCCTCGCTGCAACATTCATCACCCATACTTCACACCTTATTATTATTATTGTTGTTATTATTATTATTATTATTATTATTATTATTATTATTATTATTATTATTATTATTATTATTATTATTATTATTATTATTATAGATATTATTATCATTACTATTATTATTATTATTATTATTATTATCATCATCATCATCACTATTATCGTTCGCTCAGAAATTAGCTGTGGAAGCTAAAAATTGATGCGTGGATGAGAGCCGTCATAAATGAAGTCACATGAAGAGAGTAATGAGAGGGGAAGGAGGACGAAAAGGAATCAGGTAAGAGGATGGGAGGTCCCTGTGAGAGAGAGAGAGAGAGAGAGAGATAGATAGGGGGGGAGAGAGAGAGAGAGACTATATATCTGTGGTCCACCGCTCTGGTCTACCATCCTTTACTTCCTCATCTTCTTTCGTTAAACTCCTTGCGGAATCCTTGTTAACTCCTTCGCTAGAGTGGGAAGCCTCAGAGGTTTCCTCCGTTTCATATGTATATAAAAAAAATATTAGGAGTTTTAACATGCTTATATTTAACATGCTTATATTTCGTCAGAAAGTTCAGGTCTTTCTTTTAATTAAGGTGACGCTTTAAAAAAAGTATATATATATATATATATATATATATATATATATATATATATATATATATATATATATATATATATATATATATAAATTGAGATAAAAAAGTTGTGGGAAGTAATTATGTGTGAGGCGGAGGCGGAAGCTGTTGTGCACTTCTTGGTAAACCGTTGAAGTAAGAGAGATGGTGCGGGAAGTTAAGGAAGCTGATGCTCACACATTCTTTCTGTTGAAGTACTTAGGTAGCGACCTAGGTGCTTCAGTTTACCATAAGGACGATCTAGGTACTTGAGCTCACTATAAGAATGATCTAGGTACTTGAGTTCACTATAAGAATGATCTAGGTACTTGAATTCACTATAAGAATGATTCAGATACTTGAATTCACTATAAGAATGATTCAGATGCTTGAGTTCACTATGAGAACGATCCAAGTGCCTGACTTCACTGCAAGAACGACCTAGGTGCCTGACTTCACTATAAGAGCGATGTAGGTGCCTGACTTCCCTATAAGAACTCTCTAGGTTCCTGATTTCACGATAGGAAAGATGTGAGCGCCTAACTTTACGATAGGAGCGATCTAGATGTCGAACATCATTAGAAGAACTATCTATGTGCTAGGCTTCTCTATAAGATTGTTCACTGGGGCGGCCATAGAGTCCAGCATGCAGCACAGAGGTCGTGAATGTCATTCACGATATATAACGACTTGGTCCATGACCGTCGTGAGACAGCGAGAACCCAAGAATACACAGAATATAGAGCACGGGGAACAAGGCAGAAAGAACATATCCTGATGGACTGTATTCGTTGAAGGAGTGAGGCTTCAGTAGCGCATGAAGAGGAAAGTATGCTGTAATATACAGAGGCGTCAGGCTTATGTCATGTGGGATCGTTTGGTACATAAAGGTTTTAAAACTCATCGAAGTTGCGAGACTGTGCATGAATGATATTTAAGCTTTCTCGGTAAAGTTATGAAATTGTAGATGAACGTTTGGATTGTTATAAGGAGAATGTAAAAGTGAGTGGAGGCTCAGTCTACATGTCACATGGAAGACATTTTGTCGTGTTTGGAGACATTTGCGTGTTACAATGACGAGATGACAATACGAAGATACAACCAGAAGCTTCATCCACAAGTGTGAACCGGTAAGCCAGTGGAAGGCCTGGGGTGTCAAGAGTACTCAGGAGACATTTGTCATTTTTCCTGATAATTCTTTCTTGATCTAAGCGACAAATTAGGAGGTGTAACGTGGAAAGTCTTCCTCAAATTCAACTCCTATCACTTATTTACACGTACCTCTAGGTTAGATATCACACACATTCGTCAGAGAGCAAAATGGAGACGAGTGATTTTCACTGCATTAATATCGCTGTTTTCACACTTCCCAGACTCGGCCAGTCTCACCTTTCACGAGAAAATAAATCTTCAGATGTCTCCAGCGACACGGAACTCTGCTGAGATAAGCATAAATCGATATAGTAAACAGAGTCAACATTTATTTTAAACCGACAACGTTTCGCCTAGTATAGAGTTTCATCATGACTTCTCTGAACTCAAGGTGTTCACACTATATATATATATATATATATATATATATATATATATATATATATATATATATATATATATATATATATATATATATATATATATATATATATATATATATATATATATATATATATATATATATATATATATATATATATATATACATGTATATATATATATATATATATATATATATATATATATATATATATATATATATATAAATATATATATATATGCAAAACAACCACTCTGAAAGAATAGAGAAATTCCAAGCGCTTTCGTGACTACTCACATTATCAAGGAACTATGAAAGTAAAGCATCCAAGGAAGCTATATAAGGGGTCTGGCCAACACCTCACTATCAGATCCCACAACGGTTAAACACCTGACGTGCGCCGACCCAACTGGATAGGTCCTTTGCACAACTCACCCACAAACTATTCTACCCAAGAAAATTTAAAAATTATTATTTGTCCAGTGTATTATTAAATTCTTCCCAAATTCTATTAATTATAAATGGATCTAATTTATATAAACCAAAGGAAATATTCATATTATTGTCAAAACTGCTTTTTATGAAACAAGATTCAATTATATTCCTGTCGACCATGGACTTGCTTGATACTACTTTCTCAACTTTTTGAAAATCAATTGGATGGTTAAAATCTCTTACATGAATAAATAGAGCATTGGAATCTTGTCCAGTTCTAATGCTATATTTATGTTGTTTTAATCTTAGTTCGAGACTTTTACCAGTTTGACAGTAATAAACTTTATCGCAAATTTTACAAGGAATCTTATAGACACATCCATCAGCATTTTGGGGGGAATTCTTTATCAAAAGTTTTTTTACTGTATCAAGATTTTTGAATACAACTTTAATATTAAAAGTCTTAAGAAGAGAAGGCATATCAACCAAGTTTTCATGGTAAGGGAGAACCAACATATTTTTAATTGAATAAGGCTGGTTGTCCCTTTTTGGATTGTAAAAAGTATTTCTAGCAACTTTAAAAGATTTATCAATTACATTTCTTGGGTATTTTAAATCATTACCTATTTCATAAATTTTGGATATTTCCTCATCTATGAACTCAGGACTACAGATTCGTAAAGCTCTCAAAAACATTGATGAGAAAACAGACAGTTTGACTCTATCTTGATGCGAGGAATAATAGTGGACATAGGAACAGTTATTTGTAGGTTTTCTGTAAATTTTAAATTTGAATTCATTATTACCCTTAATAATTAAAACATCTAGAAAAGGCAATGAGTTGTTTTCTTCAAACTCAACAGTAAAGTTTATAGAATGGGCTAAGCTATTTAATTTTCCAAGGAAATGGTGTATATCTACATTTTTGGGTATAAGACACAAAATATCATCAACATATCTGAACCATTTAGCTCTATTAGGGAGGATTGTGTTAAGTAACCTTGTTTCAAAAAATTCCATGTATAGGTTAATAAGAACAGCGCTTGGAATATCTATTCTTTCAGAGTGGTTGTTTTGCATATTCTGAAATCACCTGTTTACTGTGATCTTATTGCATTAATGGATACCACACGACTCTTCAGAATGTTCTCGATAAGCTTTCCTAATCATATATCTTTTGTTTCACAGTTTTCTTCTGCACTGATCAAGTCCCACAAGTTAAAAATTAGACTTATTTTTTTAAAAAATTGTTTAAATGAACAAGTTCTGCCCAAGTCTCTTTTACCCAATAGACTCCTTGACATGAGAGATTGTCCTTTTGATGATTTTATGAGAATTATTCTTCAGAAACATATTGAAATAACTAAAATACACTAGAAGGAAGCATTCAGAATATTGAGAAACAAAAAATACTCTTTTAATCAGGTCATTCCATCAGAATGGAAACACAGTATGTTGGATCATTGCTATAATAAACTCAGAAGAATTTGTAATGAACTCAAGAGCAAACTACAAAGAAAATTAGACATTTTAATTGAAAATAGTGATTGGACAAAGCATGCTAATAACAATTTTGTAATTAACTTATCAGATGAAATTTTAGACAAACATACAACTGCTGCTCTAGGTTTTGGCCTAAGTTTTGCAACTTCATAAAATCTTAATAATGTTGAAATTGCAAAAGCCTTTTGTAACTTTGAAAAATTTTCTGATTTATCCTCTGATGAAATTAATATTAGTAAAGGAATGGTATATAGCTCTATGTTAAAACCAAACATTCCCAATTCCCCTCAAAGATTCTTTAAGTCTTATGATACACTTAATAACAATAAAAATTTGCGCCTTACTAAAGCAGACAAAATAAATGCGATAGTAATTATGAAAGAAAATGATTACCAAGAAAAAATGAATAATCTCTTAGATGATACTGAAACCTATTCTAAACTTAGGAAAAATCCCCTAGAAACCGTTAACAGCATTTTCAATAAAACAATAAAACTTCTACTGAAAGGCAAAGATGAATTAGTCAAACAATTTACTTCCACTAATCCATCTTTACCTTACATGTATGGACTAATAAAAACACACAAACCAGGGAATCCAGTCAGACCAATTATTAGCTCCATAGGGTCAGCTTCATATAAATTATCCAAATGGTTTGTTGATATTTTGAGCTCTATTGTTGCCAAAATTTCCAACTTTAATGTTAAAAACAACATAGACATGGTTGATAAATTAAGCTCCTTGACTGACTTAAATGATTTTAACATGGTTAGTTTTGATGTTACTTCCTTGTTTACGAAAGTTCCTGTTGATGATTTATTAAGTTTCTTATCTGAAGAACTCGTTAACTATGATTTACCATTGCCAGTTCCTACTATCATTAAACTTATTAAACTTTGCATTGTTGATGCAAAATTTGTATTTAATGATAAGTTTTACACTCAGAAGTTTGGTATGGCAATGGGAAATCCTCTTTCACCTGTTCTTATTAACCTATACATGGAATTTTTTGAAACAAGGTTGCTTAACACAATCCTCCCTAATAGAGCTAAATGGTTCAGATATGTTGATGATATTTTGTGTCTTATGCCCAAAAATGTAGATATACACCATTTCCTTGGAAAATTAAATAGCTTAGCCCATTCTATAAACTTTACTGTTGAGTTTGAAGAAAATAACTCATTGCCTTTTCTAGATGTTTTAATGTAATTGATAAATCTTTTAAAGTTGCTAGAAATACTTTTTACAATCCAAAAAGGGACAACCAGCCTTATTCAACTAAAAATATGTTGGTTCTCCCTTACCATGAAAACTTGGTTTATATGCCTTCTCTTCTTAAGACTTTTAATATTAAAGTTGTATTAAAAAATCTTGATACAGTAAAAAAACTTTTGATAAAGAATTCCCCCCAAAATGCTGATGGATGTGTCTATAAGATTCCTTGTAAAATTTGCGATAAAGTTTATTACGGTCAAACTGGTAAAAGTCTCGAACTAAGATTAAAACAACATAAATATAGCATTAGAACTGGACAAGATTCCAATGCTCTATTTATTCATGTAAGAGATTTTAACCATCCAATTGATTTTCAAAAAGTTGAGAAAGTAGTATCAAGCAAGTCCATGGTCGACAGGAATGTAATTGAATCTTGTTTCATAATAAGCAGTTTTGACAATAATATGAATATTTCCTTTGGTTTATATAAATTAGATCCATTTATAATTAATAGAATTTGGGAAGAATTTAATAATACACTGGACAAATAATAATTTTTAAATTTTCGTGGGTAGAATAGTTTGTGGGTGAGTTGTGCAAAGGACCTATCCAGTTGGGTCGGCGCGCGTCAGGTGTTTAACCGTTGTGGGATCTGATAGTGAGGTGTTGGCCAGACCCCTTATATAGCTTCCTTGGATGATTTACTTTCATAGTTCCTTGATAATGTGAGTAGTCACGAAAGCGCTTGGAATTTCTCTATTCTTTCAGAGTGGTTGTTTTGCATATATAAATATATATATAAAGATATATATAAATATATATATATATATATATATATATATATATATATATGTATATATATATATATATATATATATATATATATATATATATATATATATATATATATATATATATATGCATACATATATATATATATATATATATATATATATATATATATATATATATATATATATATATATATATATATTTATATATATATATATATAAATATATATATCTATATATATATATATATTTATATATATATGTATATATATATATATATATATATATATATATATATGTATATATATATATATATACATATATATATATATATATATATATATATATATATATATATATATATATATATATATATATATATATATATATATATATATATATATATATATGTATATATATATATATATATATATATATATATATATATATATATATATATATATATATATATATATATATATATACATATATATATATATATATATATATATATATATATATATATATATATATATATATATATAACAAGTCGGCCGTCTCCCACCGAGGCAGGGTGACACAAAATGAAAGAAAATCCCCAAAAAGAAAATACTTTCATTATCATTCAACACTTTCACCTCACTCACACATAATAACTGTTTTTGCAGAGGTGCTCAGAACACAACAGCTTAGAAGCATATACGTATAAAGATACACAACATATCCCTCCAAACTGCTAATATCCCGAACCCCTCCTTTAAAGTGCAGGCATTGTACTTCCCATTTCCAGGACTCAAGTCCGGCTATATAAAAATAACCGGTTTCCCTGAATCCCTTCACTAAATATTACCCTGCTCACACTCCAGCAGATCGTCAGGTCCCAAATACCATTCGTCTCCATTCACTCCTATCGAACACGCTCATGCACGCCTGCTGGAAGTCCAAGCCCCTCGCCCACAAAACCTCCCTTACCCCTTCCTCACAACCTTTTCGAGGACGACCCCTACCCCGCCTTCCTTTCCCTACAGATTTATACGCTCTCCATGTCATTTTACTTTGATCCATTCTCTCTAAATGACCAAACCACCTCAACAACCCCTCTTCAGCAATCTGACTAATACTTTTATTAACTCCACACCTTCTCCTAATTTTCACACTCTGAATTTTCTGCATAATATTTACACCACACATTGCCCTTAGACAGGACATCTCCTCTGCCTCCAACCGCCTCCTCGCTGCTGCATTTACCACCCAAGCTTCACATCCATATAAGAGTGTTGGTACTACTATACTTTCATACATTCCCTTCTTTGATTCCATAGATAACGTTTTTTGTCTCCACATATACCTCAATGCACCACTCACCTTTTTTCCCTCATCAATTCTATGATTAACCTCATCCTTCATAAATTCATCCGCCGACACATCAACTTCCAAGTATCTGAAAACATTCACTTCTTCCATACTCCTCCCCAATTTGATATCCAATTTTTCTTTATCTAAATCATTTGATACCCTCATCACCTTACTCTTTTCTATGTTCACTTTCAACTTTCTACCTTTACACACACTCCCAAACTTATCCACTAACCTTTGCAATTTTCCTTTAGAATCTCCCATAAGCACAGTATCATCAGCAAAAAGCAACTGTGTCAATTCCCATTTTGTATTTGATTCCCCATAATTTAATCCCACCCCTCTCCCGAACACCCTAGCATTTACGTCTTTTACAACCCCATCTATAAATATATTAAACAACCATGGTGACATTACACATCCCTGTCTAAGACCTACTTTTACCAGGAAGTAGTCTCCCTCTCTTCAACACACCCTAACCTGAGCCTCACTATCCTCATAAAAACTCTTGACAGCATTTAGTAACTTACCACCTATTCAATATACTTGCAGCATCTGCCACATTGCTCCCCTATTTAAATCCATAAATGCTATAAAAACTTCCCTACCTTTATCTAAATACTGTTCACATATATGCTTCAATATAAACACTTGATCTACACATCCCCTACCCCCTCTGAAACCTCCTTGCTCATCCGCAATCCTACATTCTGTCTTACTTCAAATTCTTTCAATAATAACCCTACCGTACACTTTTCCTGGTATACTCAGTAAACTTATTCCTTTATAATTTTTACAATCTTTTTGTTCCCCTTCCCTTTATATAAAGATACTATACATACTCTCTGCCAATCCCTAGGTACCTTCCCTCTTTCAAACATTCATTGAACAAAAATACCAACCACTCCAACACTATATCCCCCCCTGCTTTTAACATTTCTGTCATGATTGCGTCAGTTCCAGCTGCTTTACCCCCTTTCATTCTATGTAATGTCTCGCACACCTCCCCCACACTCACATCCTATTCTTCTTCACTCCTACAAGATGGTATACCTCCCTGGCCAGTGCATGAAATTACCGCTTCCCTTTCTTTGTCGACATTTAAAAGTTCCTCAAAATATTCTCGCCAATTACCCAAAACCTCCATCTCGTCATCTACTAACTCCCTTACTCTGTTTTTAACTGACAAATCCATTCGTTCTCTAGGCTTTCTTAACTTGTTTAACTCACTCCAATTTTTTTTCTTACTTTCATTAATATTTCTTGACAGTGCCTCTCCCACTCTATCATCTGCTCTCCTTTTGCACTCTCTCACCACTCTCTTCACCTTTCTTTTACTCTCCATATACTCTACTCTTCTTATGACACTTCTGCTTTGTAAAAACCTCTCATAAGCTAACTTTTTCTCCTTTATCACACCCTTTACTTCATCATTCCACCAATCACTCCTCTTTCCTCCTGCACCCACCCTCCTATAACCACAAACTTCTGCCCCACATTCTAATACTGCATTTTTAAAACTATTCCAACCCTCTTCAACTCCCCCACTACTCATACTTGCACCAGCCCACCTTTCTGCCAATAGTTGCTTATATCTCATCCTAACTTCCTCCTCCCTTAGTTTATACACTTTCACCTCCCTCTTACTTCTTGTTGCCATTTTCGTTTTTTTCCCATCTACCTCTTACTCTGACTGTAGCTACAACTAAATAATGTTCCGATATATCAGTTGCTCCTCTATAAACGTGTACATCCTGGAGCCTACCCATCAACCTTTTATCCACCAATACATAATCTAACAAACTACTTTCATTACGTGCTATATCATACCTTGTATATTTATTTATCCTCTTCTTCATAATATATATATATATATATATATATATATATATGCAAGGAATTCGCAAGAGCAGGCGAAATATACACAAACATTGATCTCTGGCTGAAGGAGACTCGAACCTACGAACCTTGGAACAAGGTACGCAGTGCTTTACCAATCTACCCACAGTGGACAATACCTTGGAGTCCAGCTTGTGCTAGATTTTGATCCAAGACAGCTGTAAGCCTTCTCCCTGAAAGCTGGCTGCCTTGGATCGAAGTCTAGTGCAAGCTGGACTCCAAGGTATTGTCCAGTGTGGGTAGATTGGTAAAGCACTGCGTACCTTGTTCCAAGGTTCGTTGGTTCGAGTCTTCTTCAGCCAGAGATCAGTGTTTGTGTATATTTCGCCTGCTCTTGCGAATTCCTTGCATTGTTAATATCTCTAGTAAGGCTGATGCATGCAGGGGATGAGATGAAAAGCTGTAAGCCTTCTCCCTGAAAGCTGGCTGACTTAGATCAAAGTCTAGCGCAAGCCTGACTCCAAGGTATTGTCTAGTGTGGGTAGATTGGTAAAGCACTGCGTACCTTGTTCCAGGGTTCGTAGGTTCGAGTCTCCTTCAGCCAGAGATCAGTGTTTACATATATATATATATATATATATATATATATATATATGTATATATATATATGTCGTGCCGAATATGTAAAACTGGTCATTTAGCAAGACCTCATTTAAAATTAAGTCCGTTCTAAAATTTTCTCTTATACGTTTAAAGATATATTTTTTTCGTTAATGTTATTATAAAATATTTTAATTTTGCACCAAAAGAATCTTAGAAAACTTACCTAACCTTGTTATAACAAGAACAATTTCTTTTAGCCTAACCCAACTAAATATATTTTAGATTTGTTTACAGTAATTTAATACTAAACAAACACAGTGACATATTTTTTTCGTTACGTTCAGAATGATTTTGGCGAAATTATTGCATACACAAATTTTCACTTGTCCCATATGGCAAGATGAACGTTGCTATTTAAGCCAAGATCGCAAATTCTGCCTATTCGGCACGACACACACACACACACACACACACACACACACACATGAAGAGAGCAACAGAGCAATGGTGGACACACTTGCTGAGGTGGCAAGAAGAGCTCACTCCAGCAGAGCAAAGTTGCTGGTTATGGGGGATTTCAACCACAGGGAGATTGACTGGGAAAACCTGGAGCCACATGGGGGTCCCGAAACATGGAGAGCCAGGATGTTGGACGTGGTGCTGGAAAACCTCATGCACCAACATGTTAAGGACACTACCAGAGTGAGAGGGGAGGATGAACCAGCAAGATTGGACCTTGTGTTCACCCTGGGCAGCTCAGATATTGAGGACATCAAGTATGAGAGTCCCCTAGGAGCTAGCGACCACGTGGTTCTGTGCTTTGAATACATAGTAGAGCTGCAAGTGGAGAGAATAACAGGAGTTGAATGGGAAAAGCCTGACTATAAAAGAGGGGACTACATAGGGTTGAAGAACTTCCTGTGGGAGGTCCAGTGGGACTGAGAACTGGCAGGAAAGCCAGTAAATGAAATGATGGAATATGTAACAACAAAATGCAAGGAGGCAGTGGAAAGGTTTATTCCCAAGGGCAACAGTAACAACGGGAAGACCAGAACGAGCCCCTGGTTTACCCGACGTTGTAAGGAGGCAAAAACAAAATGCAATAGAGAATGGAAAAAGTACAGAAGGCAGAGAACACACGAAAATAGGGAGATCAGTCGCAGAGCCAGGAATGAGTACGCACAGGTAAGGAGGGAGGCCCAGCGACAGTATGAAAATGACATAGCATCGAGAATCCAGACTGACCCGAAACTGTTGTATAGCCACATCAGGAGGAAGACAACAGTCAAAGACCAGGTGATCAGATTAAGGACAGAAGGTGGAGAGCTCACAAGAAATGATCAGGAGGTATGTGAGGAGCTGAACAGGAGATTTAAGGAAGTTTTTACAGTAGAGACAGGAAGGGCTGTGGGAAGACAGCACAGAAGGGAACATCAAGAGGGAATAAACCAACAAGTGTTGGATGACATACGAACAACTGAGGAGGAGGTGAAGAAGCTCTTAAGTGACCTTGACACCTCAAAGGCGATGGGACCGGACAACATCTCCCCTTGGGTCCTTAGAGAAGGAGCAGAGATGCTGTGCGTGCCTCTAACCACAATCTTCAACACATCCCTTGAAACTGGGCAGCTACCTGAGAAATGGAAGACAGCTAATGTAGTCCCCATATTTAAGAAAGGAAACAGAAACGAGGCACTAAACTACAGACCTGTGTCTCTGACATGTATTGTGTGCAAAGTCATGGAGAAGATTATCAGGAGGAGAGTGGTCGAACACCTGGAAAGGAACATGATTATAAATGAAAACCAGCATGGGTTCATGGAAGGCAAATCTTGTATCACAAACCTCCTGGAGTTTTATGACAAGGTAACAGAAGTAAGACACGAGAGAGAGGGGTGGGTAGATTGCGTTTTCCTAGACTGCAGGAAGGCCTTTGACACAGTTCCCCACAAGAGATTAGTGCAGAAGCTGGAGGATCAGGCGCACGTAAAAGGGAGGGCACTGCAATGGATAAGGGAATACCTGACAGGGAGGCAGCAACGAGTCATGGTACGTGAAGAGGTATCACAGTGGGCGCCTGTTACGAGCGGGGTCCCACAGGGGTCAGTTCTAGGACCAGTGCTATTTTTGATATATGTGAACGACATGATGGAAGGAATAGACTCTGAAGTGTCCCTGTTCGCAGATGACGTGAAGTTGATGAGAAGAATTAAATTGGACGAGGATGAGGCAGGACTGCAAAGAGACCTGGACAGGCTGGACATGTGGTCCAGCAACTGGCTTCTCGAATTCAATCCAGCCAAATGCAAAGTCATGAAGATTGGGGAGGGGCAAAGAAGACCGCAGACAGAGTATAGGCTAGGTGGACAAAGACTACAGACCTCACTCAGGGAGAAAGACCTTGGGGTGACCATAACACCGAGCACATCACCGGAGGCACACATCAACCAAATAACCGCTGCAGCATACGGGCGCCTGGCAAACCTGAGAATAGCGTTCCGATACCTTAATAAGGAATCGTTCAAGACACTGTACACTGTGTATGTTAGGCCCATACTGGAGTATGCAGCACCAGTCTGGAACCCACACCTGGTCAAGCACGTCAAGAAGTTAGAGAAAGTACAAAGGTTTGCAACAAGGCTAGTCCCAGAGCTCAAGGGAATGTCGTACGAGGAAAGGTTAAGGGAAATCGGACTGACGACATTGGAGGACAGAAGGGTCAGGGGAGACATGATAACGACATACAAGATACTGCGGGGAATAGACATGGTGGACAGAGATAGGATGTTCCAGAGAGGGGACACAGGGACAAGGGGTCACAACTGGAAGCTGAAGACTCAGACGAGTCACAGGGACGTTAGGAAGTATTTCTTCAGTCATAGAGTTGTCAGCAAGTGGAATAGCCTAGCAAGTGAAGTAGTGGAGGCAGGAATCATACATAGTTTTAAGAAGAGGTATGACAAAGCTCAGGAAGCAGAGAGAGAGAGGATCCAGTAGCGATCAGTGAAGAGGCGGGGCCAGGAGCTGAGTCTCGACCCCTGCAACCACAATTAGGTGAGTACAATTAGGTGCGTACACACACACACACAAACACACACACACACACACACACACACACACACACACACACACACACACACACACACACACACACACACACACACACACACACACACACACACACACACACACACATATATATATATATATATATATATATATATATATATATATATATATATATATATGTCGTGCCGAATATGTAAAACTGGTCAATTAGCAAGAACTCATTTAAAATTAAGTCCTTTCTAAAATTTTCTCTTGTACGTTTAAAGATATATTTTTTTTCATTAATTTTGATGTAAAAATTTTTAGTTTTGCACCAAAAGAATCTTAGAAAACTTACCTAACCTTATTATAACAAGAACGTTGATGAATAAAGGAATGTGACCACAAGCAGCAACACTTGTAATAAAGCAAGTTTGCTTTGTAATTATTATTATTATTATTATTATTATTATTATTATTATTATTATTATTATTATTATTATTATTATTATTATTATTATTATTATTATTTTTAGTAGTAGTAGTAGTAGTAGTAGTATTTTGTTATTATGAAATGCATGGGTAGATGTTATATTCCTGTCAGCTGACCTCTCAAGGAGTCGGGATGTTACAGCTGGAAACGTCATTTCAATATGGTGGTTTTTCACTACAGACAAGGCACGTGTTGAATGAATGATGGTGAATGTGTTGCCTCTTCGTGCAAAACGACGGATGTGTTCAATATATATGAGACGAAATCTCACATTTGCTTTTATCACAGTGATGTAACTCCCACTTGTTGTGATCACAGTGGTGTACCTCTCTTGTTGTGATCACAGTGTTGTAACTCCCACTTGTTGTGATCACAGTGGTGTACCTCTCTTGTTGTGATCCCAGTGTTGTAACTCCCACTTGTTGTGATCACAGTGGCATAACTTCCACTTCTTGTGATCACAGTGGTGTAACTCCGACTTGTTGTGATCACAGTGGTATAACTCCCACAAGTTGTGATCACAGTGGTATAACTTCCACTTGTTGTGATCACAGTGTTGTAATTCCCACTTGTTGTGATCACAGTGCTGTAACTCACGCTTGTGATCACAGTGGTATAACTTCCACTTGCTGTGATCACAGTGGTGTAACTCACAGTTATGATCACAGTGGTGTAACTCACACTTGTTGTGATCACAATAGTGTAACTCACACTTGCTGTGATCACAGTGGTGTAACTCACAGTTATGTTCACAGTGGTGTAACTCACACTTGTTGTGATCACAGTGGTATAACTCACACTTGTTGTGATCACAATGGTGTAACTCACACTTGTTGTGATCACAGAGGTGTAACTCACACTGTGATCACTGTAGTGTAACTAATACTGTGATCACTGTGGTGCAACTCACACTGTGATCACAGTGGTGTAACTCACAGTTGTGATCACAGTGGCGTAACTCACACTGTGATCACTGTGGTGTAACTAATACTGTGATCACTGTGGTGCAACTCACACTGTGAACACAGTGGTGTAACTCGCACTTGTGATCAGATCCCAGTGGTGCAACTTACACTGTGATCCCAGTGGTGTAACTCACACTGTGATCACAGTGGTGTAACCCACACTGTGGTCACAGTGGTGTAACTCACACCTGTGATCACAGTGGTGTAACTCACACTTGTGATCACAGTAGTGTAAATCACACTGTGATCACAGTGGTGTAACTCACACTTGTTGTGATCACAGTGATTTAACTCACACTTGTGATCACAGTGGTGTAACTCACACTGTGATCACAGTGGTATAACTCAAACTTGTGATCGTAGTGGTGTTACACCACAGTGATCACAGTGGTGTAACTCACACTTGTGATCACAGTGGTGTAACTCACAATGTGATCCCAGTGGTGTAACTTACACTGTGATCCCAGTGATGTAACTCACACTGTGATCACAGTGGTGTAACTCACACTGTGGTCACAATGGTGTAACTCACGCCTGTGATCACAGTGGTGTAACTCACACTTGTGATCACAGTGGTGTAATTCACACTGTGATCACAGTGGTGTAACTCACACTTGTGATCACAATGGTGTAACTCACACTTGTGATCACAGTGGTGTAACTCACACTTGTGATCACAGTGGTGTAACTCACACTGTGATCACAGTGGTGTAACTCACACTGTGATCACAGTGGTGTAACTCACACTGTGATCACAGTGGTGTAACTCACATTGTGATCACAGTGGTGTAACTCACACTGTGATCACAGTGGTGTAACTCACACTTGTGATCTCAGTGGTGTAACTCACACTGTGATCACAGTGGTATAACTCACACTGTGATCACAGTGGTGTAACTCACACTTGTGATCACAATGGTGTAACTCACACTTGTGATCACAGTGGTGTAACTCACACTGTGATCACAGTGGTGTAACTAACACTTGTGATCACAGTGGTGTAACTCACACTTGTGATCACAGTGGTGTAACTCACACTGTTATCACAGTGGTGTAACTCACACTTGTGGTCACAGTGGTGTAACTCACACTGTGATCCCAGTGGTGTAACTTACACTGTGATCCCAGTGGTGTAACTCACACTGCGATCACAGTGGTGTAACCCACACTGTGGTCACAGTGGTGTAACTCACACCTGTGATCACAGAGGAGTAACTCACACTTGTGATCACAGTGGTGTAAATCACACTGTGATCACAGTGGTGTAACTCACACTTGTTGTAATCACAGTGGTTTAACTCACACTTGTGATCACAGTGGTGTAACTCACACTGTGATCACAGCGGTATAACTCAAACTTGTGATCACAGTGGTGTTACTCACACTTGTGATCACAGTGGTATAACTCAAACTTGTGATCACAGTGGTGTAACTCACACTTGTGGTCACAGTGGTGTAACTCACACTTGTGACCACAGTGGTGTAACTCACACTTGTGATCACAGTGGTGTAACTCACACTGTGATCACAGTTGTGTAACTCACACTTGTGATCACAGTGGTGTAACTCACAATGTGATCCCAGTGGTGTAACTCACACTGTGATCACAGTGGTGTAACTCACACTGTGATCACAGTGGTGTAACTCACACTTGTGGTCACAGTGGTGTAACTCACACTGTGATCACAGTTATGTAACTCACACTGTGATCACAGTGGTGTAACTCACACTTGTGATCACAGTGGTGTAACCCACACTGTGATCACAGTGGTGTAACTCACACTGTGATTACATTGGTGTAACTCACACTTGTGATCTCAGTGGTGTAACTCACGCCTGTGATCACAGTGGTGTAACTCACACTTGTGATCACAGTGGTGTAAATCACACTGTGATCACAGTGGTGTAACTCACGCCTGTGATCTCAGTGGTATAACTCACACTTGTGATCTCAGTGGTGTAACTCACACTGTGATCACAGTGGTGTAACTCACACTTGTGGTCACAGTGGTGTAACTCACACTGCGATCACAGTGGTGTAACTCACACTGTGATCACAGTGGTGTAACTCACACTTGTGATCACAGTGGTGTAACTCACACTGTGATCACAGTGATGTAACTCACACTTGTGGTCACAGTAGTGTAACTTACACTGTGGTCACAGTGGTGTAACTCACACTTGTGGTCACAGTGGTGTAACTCACACTGTGATCACAGTGGTGTAACTCACACTTGTGATCACAGTGGTGTAACTTACACTGTGATCACAGTGGTGTAACTCACACTTGTGGTCACAGTGGTGTAACTCACACTGTGATCATAGTGGTGTAACTCACACTTGTGGTCACAGTGGTGTAACTCACACTTGTGGTCACAGTGGTGTAACTCACACTTGTGATCACAGTGGTGTAACTCACACTTGTGATCACAGTGGTGTAACTCACATTGTGCTCACAGTGGTGTAACTCACACTTGTGATCACAGTGGTGTAACTCACACTGTGCTCACAGTGGTGTAACTCACACTTGTGATCACAGTGGTGTAACTCACACTGTGCTCACAGTGGTGTAACTCACACTTGTGATCACAGTGGTGTAACTCACACTGTGCTCACAGTGGTGTAACTCACACTTGTGATCACAGTGGTGTAACTCACACTGCGATCACAGTGGTGTAACTCACACTGCGGTCACAGTGGTGTAACTCACACTGTGCTCACAGTGGTGTAACTCACACTGTGATCACAGTGGTGTCCCTCACATTCACTTCAATGGGCCGGGCCGCGGGGGCGTTGACCCCCGGAACTCTCTCCAGGTAAACTCCAGGTAAACTCCAGGTGTCGGGTCTTGGGAGTCTTATGTCTGGAGTAGAAATATATTTCCTCATTGTGAATTTTCAAATCACATGTATTTAAATTTGGCTTTATTTCATTTAGGACAGTTTGGACTGCTTTATAAAACATATTTGGAAGAAGCAAATAGGTTAGTAGAAATAGGAAGCGTGTTTGTCTGGCGTACTGGAGACGGAGTGTCGAGCCTACACCACGACTTCCGTTGAATGACCCAAAATGGGCTTAGTGCTTAACGTAAATTGTTTATTATTTATTAAGTCTGGGTTTTGTCCCAATTTATTGTGTATTAATTAATTTTTAAATGTTGGAACAAAGCAGAGATGTTGGTGTTGTACTTGACAGCTCGTCTCCAGGGGCGGATCTGCTGTGAAGCTAATTAAGCTTAAGTTTCAGGGCCCCTAATCCCAGAGGGGCCTTAGAAGCGACTTTAGCCCATATTGCTTAAAAATTTTGGGTCTACTGCATAAGGAGGGGCTGTGAAGGGAACCCCATAACAGCTCAAGCTTCAGGGGCTCAAAAAATATAGGTTTACCACTGCTCGTCTGTGTTCCAGAGTCCAAGTGTGAAGGTGAGGCCTCAACCTTCCCCAGCTTACACAGTGGACTGACCCATGAGTTCCATCTGGTGATGACATGCAGCCTCGCTAGCATATGTGAGCTACACCACTCCCATCATAGCTACTCTGCTGAGCGCCTCACTACCTTCACTATCTCTCCCATTCAACACTTGACACACAAATATGATTACTGTATATAGCAATTTTCTACTATTTTGTACTACTGAAAACTCTAACGGAAATTTCAATATGCAGTCTCTTTCATACATTCTTCTGCTGTCTACTTGTGAATCTCTCATTTGTTTTTTTTCTCTCTCTCTTACTCTCTATGTATGTATGTATAAATCAGCACTGCAGTAGCCAAGGAGCCAAACCCATGCTGCTTTGGCCCGCCTCATGGTGAGCGAAAACGTATGATGCCTTAGACCACTAGACCACACAGTCCTTCACAATGGTGCATTTAGCCTGGCTAGATGCACCATTGTTAAGGATTGAGTGGTCTAGTGGTCTAGTGGTCTAAGACGTCATGCGTTTTCGCTCACCGTGAGACAGGCCAAAGCATCATGGGTTCGGCTCCTTGGCTAGTGCAGTGTTGATTTTATATATATATATATATATATATATATATATATATATATATATATATATATATATATTTATATATATATATATATATATATATATATATATATATATATATATATATATATATATATATATATATATATATATATATATATATACATATATATATAAACCACTGCGAAAAAAATAGTGAAATTCCAAGCGGTTTCGTAATTTTTTAAATTATCCAGGACCTGTAATAACAGAACAGCAGAAGGCTTATAAGGCTGAGATATCACCTCACAGTCACGTCCGACATTACACCTTTCCCATTATGATGCAGGTGGGACAGTCAAGGACTTGTCAAACCCGGCTTAAATTCTTCCCAAATTTGATTAATTATTAATTAGTCTAATTTGTATAATCCTAAACCAATATTCATATCAAAATCAAAACATTTATAGGAGCTTGATTCAGTTATATTTCTCTCAACCATAGACCTACTTTTAGGTTTTGATAAGGACCTACCTTGTATGGGCCAGTAGGCCTTCTATAGTGTTCCTCCATTGTTATGTTCTTATACAGCTTTCTCAGCCTTTTGACAATTAATTGGATTGTTAAAAAAATTCACATGAATAAACAGAGCATTATATTCCTGTCCAGTTCTAATGCTATATTTCTGTTGTTGTAATCTTAGTTCAAGACTTTCCCAGTTTGACTGCAGTAAATTTTATTATATATTTTACAGGGAATCTTGTAAACACAGCCATCGGCATTTTGGGGGAATTTCTAATCAATTTTTTTTACTGTATCAAAATTTTTAAATTCATCTTTCATTTGAAAATTCTTAATTAGAGACGGTATGAGTAGATCAAGAATGTTTTTACAGTAAGGAAGAACAAACATATTCTTGTTTGAATGTTATTATTTATCCTTTGAATTGTAAAATGCATTTCTAGCAATTTTAAAATATCTAATCAATAGCTATTTCATAAATCTTGAAGATTTCTTCATCTATGAACTCCGGACTACATATACTCATAGCTCTCAAAAATAAAGAAAAGAATACGGAAACTTTAACTTCATCACTATGTGGAGAACAATAGTTCGCATAACAACAGTTATTTGTTGATTTTCCGTATATTTTAAATTTAAAATCATGGTTCTCCTTCAAAATTAAGACATCTGAAAAAGGCAATGAGTTATTTTGTTAAAACTCAACAGTAAAACTTATGGCATGAACTAGACTATTTAATTTAAACATTTATATTTTTAGACTAAAACACAAAATCGTTCCCAATAGAGGTAAATTAATAATGTTATGTGTCTGATGCCTAACAATATACATATAAACATTTCCTTGACAAATTAAATAGTTCAGCTCATTCCACTAATTTTACTGTTGAGTTTGAACAAAATAACTCATTACCTTTTTTTATGTTTTAATTATTAAAGGAAACCATGATTTAATATTCAAAATATATAGAAAACGTTAAAATAAGTGTTGTTACGAGCAGTGTTATTCTACACATCATGATAGACTTAAACTTTCTGTGTTGTTATCGTTGTTTCTGAGAACTTTTCATATTGGCTGCTCTGTCTATCATTCTTTGAAAATATTCCTTAGAATTCAATAAATCTAGTAAGATTAACGAGTTACTCAGGTCAATTTTCCCAATAAACTTAATAGAGATACATTGTATTACCTAAAAAACTTCTTTGGATCTTGAGTTTTCAGTCAGGTGTTCATGGCATCATTTACATATCTGGCGGTAATCTGGTAATACCTTGTCAAAAGTTATGAAATTCTTCCCTTCTCTCCAAATTTTGAACTGTGATGTTGTACTAGTAAGTCGAGATTGAAAATTTAATTGAGAATTTTCACAACTGGATCTCTCTCATTCCTTTTCCAGAATGTGACTTGTTGAACCCGGGATATAACACACGAAAATATATTGTAACTTGTTGAACCTGGGATATAACACACGAAAATATATTGTAACTTGTTGAACCCGGGATATAACACACGAAAATATATTGTAAATAATAAAACAATTTTAACTGACTCACGAAATCGTAATGACACGATTGATTAGAAGAGAAAGTTGTGGCGACTTCTCGGTCCGTGCTGGACCACTGGCAGTGGTCCGTGCTGGACCACTGGCAAGTGGCACTGACAGTGGTCCGTGCTGGGTCATTGGCAAGTGACATTGACAGTGGCCCGTGCTGGGTCATTGGCAAGTGACACTAACAGTGGTCCGTGCTGGGTCATTGGCAAGTGACACTGACAGTGGTCCGTGCTGGGTCATTGGCAAGTGGCACTAACAGTGGTCCGTGCTGGGTCATTGGCAAGTGACACTAACAGTGGTCCGTGCTGGGTCATTGGCAAGTGACACTGACAGTGGTCCGTGCTGGGTCATTGGCAAGTGGCACTAACAGTGGTCCGTGCTGGGTCATTGGCAAGTGGCACTAACAGTGGTCCGTGCTGGGTCATTGGCAAGTGGCACTGACAGTGGTCCGTGCTGGGTCATTGGCAAGTGGCACTAACAGTGGTCCGTGCTGGATCATTGGCAAGTGGCACTGACAGTGGTCCGTGCTGGGTCATTGGCAAGTGGCACTGACAGTGGTCCGTGCTGGGTCATTGGCAAGTGGCACTGACAGTGGTCCGTGCTGGGTCATCGGCAAGTGGCACTGTCAGTGGTCCGTGCTGGGTCATTGGCAAGTGGCACTGACAGTGCTCCGTGCTGAGTCATTGGCAAGTGACACTGACAGTGGTCCGTGCTGGACCATTGGCAAGTGGCACTGACAGTGGTCCGTGCTGGGTCATTGGCAAGTCACAATGACAGTGGTCCGTGCTGGACCATTGGCAAGTCACACTGACAGTGGTCCGTGCTGGACCATTGGCAAGTCACACTGACAGTGGTCCGTGCTGGACCAAAACGTCGTCGTAAAGTTTCTCTCCTTCGCGAGGGCTTGTAGTGAAGTGTTCCAGCTACGGTATTGCGACTTTTCTCCTTTATATATATATATATATATATATATATATATATATATATATATATATATATATATATATATATATATATATATATATATATATATATATATATATATATATATATATATATATATATATATATATATATATATATATATATATATATATATATATATATATATATATATATATATATATATATATATATATATATATATATATATATATATATATATATATATATATATATATCAGCTCCAGAGTTGACCGGGATATAAATGTTGTGTGTGATCGTCTCAGAGAATTTACTGAATTTGTTAAATATTTCTTAAAAATTAATAAACTTTAACATGCTAGTCCACGCTTCAGTTGTATCAATATTGTGCTTCCAGTTTCATGTCTCGTGCATTCAGTTGCATCAGTCTTGTTCATCCAATCATATTAATCGAGTTTATCCAGTTGCATCAATCTTGCTCTTTCAGGTGCATCAGTCTCGTGCATCCAGTCGCATCGGTCTTGTGCATCCAGTTGCACCAGTCTCGTGCATCCAATTGCATCAGTCTCGTGCATCCAGTTGCATCAGTCTCGTGCATCCAGTTGCATCGGTCTTGTGCATCCAGTTGCATCGATCTTGTGCATCCAGTTGCACCAGTCTCGTGCATCCAGTTGTATCAGTCTCGTGCATCCAGTTGCATCGGTCTTGTGCATCCAGTTGCATCGATCTTGTGCATCCAGTTGCACCAGTCTCGTGCATCCAGTTGCATCAGTCTCGTGCATCCAATTGCATCAGTCTCGTGCATCCAGTTGTATCAGTCTCGTGCATCCAGTTGCATCGGTCTTGTGCATCCAGTTGCACCAGTCTCGTGCATCCAGTTGCATCGGTCTTGTGCATCCAGTTGCATCGATCTTGTGCATCCAGTTGCACCAGTCTCGTGCATCCAGTTGTATCAGTCTCGTGCATCCAGTTGCATCGGTCTTGTGCATCCAGTTGCATCGATCTTGTGCATCCAGTTGCATCAGTCTCGTGCATCCAGTTGTATCGGTCTTGTGCATCCAGTTGCACCAGTCTCGTGAATCCAGTTGCATCAGTCTCGTGCATCCAGTTGCACCAGTCTCGTGCATCCAGTTGCATCAGTCTCGTGCATCCAGTTGCATCGATCTTGTGCATCCAGTTGCACCAGTCTCGTGCATCCAGTTGCATCAGTCTCGTGCATCCAATTGCATCAGTCTCGTGCATCCAGTTGCATCAGTCTCGTGCATCCAGTTGCATCAGTCTCGTGCATCCAGTTGCATCAGTCTCGTGCATCCAGTTGCATCGATCATGTGCATCCAGTTGCATCGATCTTGTGCATCCAGCTGCATCAGTCTCGTGCATCCAGTTGCATCAGTCTCGTGCATCCAGTTGCATCAGTCTCGTGCATCCAGTTGCATCAGTCTCGTGCATCCAGTTGCATCGATCATGTGCATCCAGTTGCATCGATCTTGTGCATCCAGTTGCACCAGTCTCGTGCATCCAGTTGCATCAGTCTAGTGCATCCAGTTGCATCAGTCTCGTGCATCCAGTTGCATCAGTCTCGTGCATCCAGTTGCATCGATCATGTGCATCCAGTTGCATCGATCTTGTGCATCCAGTTGCACCAGTCTCGTGCATCCAGTTGCACCAGTCTCGTGCATCCAGTTGCACCAGTCTCGTGCATCCAGTTGCACCAGTCTAGTACTGAGTGTGACGAGAGTATGACCTACGTTCAATATTAATAAAAATTTTTTACTGCATATTAATATGATTTAGTCATACGACTAAGTCAGTCTCATATTCCATTGAAAATTTTTCTCTCACATTAGTTGCCTCTTTCTACATTCTTTTAATGTAATACTTGAAGATATGATTGACCATTGACAAATACAATATAAAACCAAGTATGTATGTATGTATGTATGTATGTATGTATGTATGTATGTATGTATGTATGTATGTATGTATGTATGTATGTATGTATGTATGTATGTGTGTATGCATGTATGTATATATGTATGTACGTACGTATGTATGTATGTATATGTCGTGCCGAATAGGTAAAACTTGCAATTTGGGATTAAATAGCAACGCTCATGTTGCCGAATAAGGCAACCGAAAATTTGTATATGCAATAATTTCGCAAAAATCATTGTGAACCTAACGAGAAAAATATATTTCATTGTGTTTCTTTATTATTAAGTTATTGTAAACTTATCTAAAATGTATTTAATTGGATTAAGCTAAATTAAATTGCGCTTGTTAACAATTTCTAATGAATTTTTTCTAAGTTTAGAATAATCAGTTTCTTTCAAAATTACTATTGCATTTATTTTATCTGCTTTAGTAAGACGCAATTTTTAAAAATTAATAAGTGTATCATAAGACTCTTAGATGATACAGAAACTTATTTTAAATTTAGAAAGATTCCTTCAGAAACTGTTAACAGTAACTTCAATAAAACAAAGATGAATTAACTAAAAAGTTTACTTCCACTAATCCATATTTACACTATATGTATGTCTGGATTAATAAAAAAACGCATATACCAGATAATCCAGTTACACTAATTATTAGCTTCATAGTTTCAGTTTCCTATAAATTATCTAAATGATGTGTAGATATTTTGAGCCCAATTGTTGGAAAAATTTCTAACTTTAATGTTAAAAACAACATAGATTTAGCAGATAAATTTAGCACCTTGACTGACTTAAATGATTTCATTATGGTTAGTTTTGACGTTACTCTCTTGTTTACAAAAGTTTCAATTGATGATTGATTAAGTTTCTTATCTGAAGAACTTGTTAATTACGATTTACCATTGCCAGTTCCTACTATCATTAAACTTATTAAACTTTGTATTGTTGATGCAAAATTTGTGTTTAATGCCGAGTTTTACACTCAGAAGTTTGGTATGTCAATGGGAAATTCTCGCTCAACTGTTCTTAGTAATTTATTCATGGAATCTTTTGAGACAAGATTGCTTAACACAATCCTTCCTAACAGAGCTAAGTGGTATAGATATGTTGATTATATTTTGTGTCTTATACCTAAAAATATAGATATTAACAATTTCCTCGTTAAATTAAATAGTTTAGCTCTTTCTATAAATTTTACTGTTGAGTTCAAATAAAATAACTCATTGCTTTTCCTAGATGTTTTAATTATTCTTCACATCAAAATAGAGTTAAACTGTCAGTATTCTCATTAATGTTTTTAGAGCTTTACGTATTTGTAGTCCATAGTTCATAGATGAAGAAATATAAAAAAATTATGAAATAGCTAATGATCTAAAATACCCAAGAAACTTAATTCACAAATTCTTTAAAATTGACAGAAATACTTTTTAAATGGACAACCTGCCTTATTCAAATAAAAATATGTTGGTTCTCCCTTACCATGAAAACTTGGTTGATATGCCTTCTCTTCTTAAGACATTTAATATCAAATTTGTATTTAAAAATCTTGATACAATAAAAAAAAAACTTTTGATAAAAAATTTCCCCCAAAATGCTGACGGATGTATCTATAAGATTCCTTGTAAAATGTGAGATAAATTTTATTACGGTCAAACTGGTAAAAGTCTTGAACTAAGATTAAAACTACATAAACATAGCATTAGAACTGGACAAGATTCTAATGCTCTATTTATTCATGTGAGAGATTTTAACCATCCAATTGATTTTCAAAAGTCTGAGAAAGTTGTATGAAGAAAGTCCATGGTCGACAGGAATATAATAGAATCATGTTTCTTAAAAGATAGTTTTGAAAATAATATGAATATTTCTTTTGGTTTATATAAATTGGATTCATTTATAATTACTAAAATTTGGGAAGAACTTAATGATACATTAAACAAGTCGAGTATCAGTTGTGTTTCACAGAGTCGGGTGTTCTGACGCAACTGTGAGGTGTAGTCTTGCCCTTATATGCCTTCCTGTTGATGCTTTGTTTGTATAGTTCCTTGATAATGTGAGAAACCACGAAAGCACTTGGAATTTTGCTATTCTTTCATAGTGGTTGTTCTGCACACACACACACACACACACAAATATATATATGTCGTGCCGAATAGGCAGAACTTGCGATCTTGGCTTAAATAGCAACGCTCATCTTGCCATATAGGACAAGTGAAAATTTGTGTATGCAATAATTTCGCCAAAATCATTCTTAACATAACGTAAAAAATATATTTCACTGTGTTTGTTTAGTATTAAATTGTTGTAAACAAATCTAAAATATATTTAGTTGGGTTAGGCTAAAATAAATTGTTCTTGTTATAATAAGGTTAGGTAAGTTTTCTAAGATTCTTTTGGTGCAAAATTAAATATTTTTACATTAACATTAATGGAAAAAATATATCTTTAAACGTATAAGAGAAAATTTTAGAAAGGACTTAATTTTAAATGAGTTCTTGCTAATTGACCAGTTTTACATATTCGGCACGACATATATATATATATATATATATATATATATATATATATATATATATATATATATATATATATATATATATATATATATATATATATATATATATATAGATATCTATATCTAGATATACAGCCCCTCCTCACTTAACGACGGAGTTCCGTTCCTAATTCCACATCGGTAAACGAATTCGTTGCTAAATGAGGAGCATACTATAATCGTAGTGGGTTTGTCACCCAACTTTGATAATGTTTCAGTGTCACCTTTGCACCATTTGTAACATTTCTGGTACATATATGCAATACAGTCGCAAACTTAACCATGCAAGACAAGTAACGGGGAATGGAAATCTTCAACTTAAGTACTTTCACACCTGTATATGTTTCATCAGGAGCTATGCAATTTCGCGAATGTAGCAAGAGGAGGAATGAGAAGTTTTCTCGGACTATGAAGGTGAGAGATATTCAGATTGGTGACTTAAATTTAGAATCTGGCTGGTAGTGACTTGTCTCTGGCTCTCACTTCTGGACACTACCTCAACAAACTCTACAATACTGTACGCGAGGTAAATAGGTTTTCTTGTTGACGTTCATGAACGACGACATTTTTTTCTGCTTCCATTTTTGAATGTTATATTACATATTTATTTTATTGGTCGCATATTTTTTAAAATAACCATAACAATGTAAATCATACGACTGGCAGCAGTAACAAAGGTATATATGATATATTTAAAGTATAATAGATGTGGAGGGGATCATGGGACTTCATTTCCCTTCTCTCGAAGTTCACTTGCTTTTCATGAATAAGAAACGAATAACTGCACGCTTGTCCCACCTTAAGTCAACTCAGACTCACATCATTACTGACGTCCTGCCCGACAGAGGTCACCACACCCCACTATATCTCACACATCTCTCATGATATAAATATAAAAAAAAAGACTTCTTTTCCTTAATGCACAGAAAATGCCGTAATTTTCCCTTAAAATCAGTTGGTTCACCTTATGAAATGCCTTGAAGAGACCTGGAGTGCAGCAAGAACTCTTCTTACTTTTTCATGGAAGACCCAACAGTTTCCTTCAATATAAAATATGAGTCAATAGTTTGCATATTTAGTTTTGAAAAGAAAAAAAATAGTATAATTTTCGAGGGATCACAGACGCGAGCGCACACGAGGCTGCACCAGCAGCCACACAGGGAAGGATGGTGTGTGTGGAGCGAGAGTTGTGCTCACACCACGACCACTGACCACATACTGAAGCCTGGGTGATGCTGCTGCCTCCCGGCTCCCACCAGTGCCACTAGTCACATGTACCTCGCTCAGCTGGTGCCATGACGTCACAACCCATCGGTGCCAGGAGTGGAGGTGGGCATATTGTGGGTGGAGGTGGGTGGGAATGGAAGGATAGCATGCTGGGAGTTATAACATACACTGGTCTGCATTTGGAATGTTTTTAATTAATTTTTTTTTTATTCATGGTTGTGATCTTACATATTCTTGGGCTGCTGACTGTAAATATCTAAACCATTTTGCTCTATCACTTAAGGATTTTGAATAAAATACAAATTAATGATAATAAAAAAAAGTGAACTTTTAATAAATTGTTAATTTATTACAATTAAGCAAGTAATCATGGAAAAGCACATTCTGTTAGTTTTAAGAACATACGAATTCCAAATCAACATGAATCAAATCAAATGATTTTATTAAAAAAAATATGCTCCCAATGGCTAGCTTACATATTGAATCAAAAGAAGGAGGACCACTTTGATCCGTAGTCCCCACAATTGTTGGGAAAAAAGTCAAGATGTGAATGCAAAAAGTGCATCTTCACACTCATTCTAGACCCAAGTTGTTGGAAACTTGAAGTCAGGTCTTAGATCATTTTTTCATATTCGGAGGAGCGTCTGTTTCCCAGGAAGTTGTGGACAATCTGCTTGAATGAAAACCAGACATTCACCTCGACACCTGCTAATGCTTCATCAAAATGTTTGTCCTTCATCAGTTCCCGAATCTGAGGGCCAACAGAAATTCCTGCCTTTAGCTTGCCTTCACTTATACGAGGAAATTTTGACTCCAGGTACTTGAAAGCAGTTCCATTCTTGTTCAAGGCCTTCACAAACTTTTCATGAGTCCTAATTTGATGTGGAGTGGTGACAGCAGAATTTTCTGAAGGTCACCTGGTGGCACAGTTTTCACGTTGTGATTTCCGCGTAAGAAGCTGGTTCTTGGTGGTCAATCTTTTTGTTCATAGTGCTGGCTGTCTGCCCTACTATCCCCAAGAAACAGAAAACAGGGATACTTGGTGTATCCGCCTTGAAGACCTAGCAGGAGAGCAATAACTTTTAAATCATCACAAATGAGAAAATTGTGATTCTGGTACTTGATTGGAGATATTAGTGTCTTCATATTTGCGTAATTTTCTGACATTTGGACACTATGGCCAATTAGCACAGACGCAGCTGTGTTGCCATTGTAGAGAAGTACAGCGTCTCTATTCATCTGCTTTGTATGACATCTCCATGTACAAGTGTATGTACAAGGTATACAGGCCTAGCTGTTATGCAGAGAATTTCGGGCAAATTAGGTAAATTTTGTCCCAGGATGCGACCCACACCAGTAGACTAACACCCAGGTATCCATTATTATTGATGGGTTAACATGGACAACCGGTGTAAGAAAGCACGCCCAATGTTTCCACCCCTTTGCCGGGAATAGAACCCGGACCCTCACCGTGTGAAGTTAGTTAGTTTAATATGTTTATTATGCACCCCATACCCATCCTGTGGGCGGTAGTCAAAAGATTACAGAGGTACATAATGGGTCCAGGGACTGGGCCTCAAAGTTTTGATAGCTGAGCAAGTTACAGAGGTAATGAATTCACAATTTACAAAGGTAATGAACTCACAATTTACAAAGGTAATGAACTCCAGGTAGGTCTAGTCACAATCATGACAAGTTACAAAGGTATTTACAGATTACAGAGGTACACAATGGGTCCAGGGACCGGGCTCCAAAGTTTTGATGGCTGAACTAGGTACAAGGTAATGAACTCACAAGTTACAAAGGTAATGAACTCACAAGTTACAAAGGTAATAAATACTGTAAGAATGGTTACTTACGTTTATACATGGCTGCAATCATGAACAAATTTTAGAGTAATGAGCAATTCACACTTCCACACCCGGTCACAACTGTAGCGAGTTATTGGTGCAAATGTTGATTGCTGAGTCTCTCTCTCTCACACACACACACACACATACAAATTCATACACACACACACATAAACACACACACACACACACACACACACACACACACACACACACACACAAACTCATACACACACACGCACACACACTCATACACACACACACACACTCATACACACACACACACTCATACACACACACACACTCATACTCACACACACACACACACACACACACACACACACACACACACACACACACACTCACACACTCACACACATACACACAAACCACACACACACACACACACACACACACACACACACACACACACACACACACACACACACACACACACACACACACACACACACACACACACACATGCACATATGTGGTAATGCTTTATTTACAGCTAGCAAAGTCAGGGTATTTCTCCAGAATGGTCTGTAATATACCACTGTGGATAAAATACTTAGCCATTTCTTGAACACTTCTGAGTGAGTTGTTTCTAAATTCATTAATTTTATCGCACTCCAGTACATAATGACACAAGGTGTGACAATAATCCATCTGGCAAAGTTTACATTTCGTTTGGTCTACATCTGGTGGTGGTGATTTAACCTGCCAAAGATACTTGTAACCCAGCCGGAGCCGGGCGGTAGTGACATCCAAGAGTCTGCTTATTTTGTTGGATGCACCATAGACATGTGGCTCCTCCTGCATGATAGAATGATGATAGATGGACTCACTGGTGTCAATCTCCCTGAGCCTTAAGTCCATAAAATTCAGCTGAAGTTCTTTTCGTATTATTGTTCTCAAACTACTACCTGACAAGCCAAGATTGTAATCTACTCCCTCTTTGAAAGCATACAGCTTAGCCAATTTATCAGTTCTATCATGCATCTGAAGACCAATGTGAGATGGAATCCACAGCATGTGCACTCTGACTCCACTGTCCACAATCCTACCATACCTGTGTCTGGCTTCTGACACAAGCATGCCACAATTTATGCTTAATGAGTTGAGAGCATTTATGGATGACAGAGAATCAGTTACAATTAAACTGTCAATCTTTGATACATAGATGCATTTCAGTGCAAGGAGTATGGCAAACAGTTCTGTCTGAAGGGTAGAGGCCCAATTATTGATGCGTGCTCCAACCGTGTGAAGCGAGAGCTTTTGCCACCAGGCCACGGGCCACCGTGTTCAATAAGGACAGACATATTTGAACAGAAAGCTAAAGATTCCTTTTTGTCAATGAACTGAGTGAATTCCGCTTCACGATGACGGTACAAAGCAAATGTTGTTCCAAGAGCTAGAAGCCTGTGTTCCTTCAGTGTAGAGCCAAGTAACTGTGCACTTTCTTTAGGAAGGTTAAGGTCTCTCACCAAGTCATTGATCTCAACTTGGTTGAAGAGTTTGGGATCGTCATTTGTAGGTGGCTCATAGTTTACTTCCATCTCCTTAGAATCACTGGTATCAGACTCTGATTATATTTGCCATGTCTCAGGTGGCACAAGTACAGGAATATCTCCATAGTGTGGAGCAGACCTTATTGCTGAAGGAATATTTGGGTAAATTATGCGATCTTTAGTCTTCTTGTTGAATCCAGCTACTTTAGTCATACAAAAGAAGCAGTCAGCATGGTGGTTCATCTGCTCCCACCATACCATTGGTGCTCCAAAGGGCAAACATTTAAGCTTTCCAACTGACCCAATTTGAAGCTTACTGATGCAACTCTTGCAAGCTTTGTGTGGTGCAAATGGTTTGTCCTGGTCTCCAAGTTTGCAGCCAAAATAAGCAAAGTAGCAGCGCTTCAATAAAGGAGTAATGTTGCTCCTGGAATATGAAGGGGAGAATTTCCCTCAGACATAACAAAATATGTCTGGTGAATTTATGCAGCCTCTAGACATATTAATAATCTGAAAATAAAGGGAAGTATATTAGATTTAACATTTAATTCAATATAAGGTAAGCATTTTAATTGGTAATATATCACTTTCTCATTTACTTATGTTATACGAAAAGAGAAAAGTAACGTTTCTGTATAACTTGACAACCTGACGTTTTAGAGATGAATAAAAAACACAATGAATCACTATTTTCAATATACATATATATATATATATATATATATATATATATATATATATATATATATATATATATATATATATATATATATATATATATATATATATATATATATATATATATATATATATATATATATATATATATTATTATTATCACACTGGCCGATTCCCACCAAGGCAGGGTGGCCCGAAAAAGAAAAACTTTCACCATCATTCACTCCATCACTGTCTTGCCAGAAGGGTGCTTTACACTACAGTTTTTAAACTGCAACATTAACACCCCTCCTTCAGAGTGCAGGCACTGTACTTCCCATCTCCAGGACTCAAGTCCGGCCTGCCGGTTTCCCTGAACCCCTTCATAAATGTTACTTTGCTCACACTCCAACAGCACGTCAAGTATTAAAAACCATTTGTCTCCATTCACTCCTATCAAACACGCTCATGCATACCTGCTGGAAGTCCAAGCCCCTCGCACACAAAACCTCCTTTACGTCCTCTCTCCAACCTTTCCTAGGCCGACCCCTACCCCGCCTTCCTTCCACTACAGACTGATACACTCTTGAAGTCATTCTGTTTCGCTCCATTCTCTCTACATGTCCGAACCACCTCAACAACCCTTCCTCAGCCCTCTGGACAACAGTTTTGGTAATCCCGCACCTCCTCCTAACTTCCAAACTACGAATTCTCTGCATTATATTCACACCACACATTGCCCTCAGACATGACATCTCCACTGCCTCCAGCCTTCTCCTCGCTGCAACATTCATCACCCATGCTTCACACCCATATAAGAGTGTTGGTAAAACTATACTCTCATACATTCCCCTCTTTGCCTCCAAGGACAAAGTTCTTTGTCTCCACAGACTCTTAAGTGCACCACTCACTCTTTTTCCCTCATCAATTCTATGATTCACCTCATCTTTCATAGACCCATCCGCTGACACGTCCACTCCCAAATATCTGAATACATTCACCTCCTCCATACTCTCTCCCTCCAATCTGATATTCAATCTTTCATCACCTAATTTTTTTGTTATCCTCATAACCTTACTCTTTCCTGTATTCACTTTTAATTTTCTTCTTTTGCACAACCTACCAAATTCATCCACCAATCTCTGCAACTTCTCTTCAGAATCTCCCAAGAGCACAGTGTCATCAGCAAAGAGCAGCTGTGACAACTCCCACTTTGTGTGTGATTCTTTATCTTTTAACTCCACGCCTCTTGTCAAGACCCTCGCATTTACTTCTCTTACAACCCCATCTATAAATATATTAAACAACCACGGTGACATCACACATCCTTGTCTAAGGCCTACTTTTACTGGGAAATAATTTCCCTCTTTCCTACATACTCTAACTTGAGCCTCACTATCCTCGTAAAAACTCTTCACTGCTTTCAGTAACCTACCTCCTACACCATACACTTGCAACATCTGCCACATTGCCCCCCTATCCACCCTGTCATACACCTTTTCCAAATCCATAAATGCCACAAAGACCTCTTTAGCCTTATCTAAATACTGTTCACTTATATGTTTCACTGTAAACACCTGGTCCACACACCCCCTACCTTTCCTAAAGCCTCCTTGTTCATCTGCTATCCTATTCTCCGTCTTACTCTTAATTCTTTCAATAATAACTCTACCATACACTTTACCAGGTATACTCAGCAGACTTATCCCCCTATAATTTTTGCACTCTCTTTTATCCCCTTTGCCTTTATACAAAGGAACTATGCATGCTCTCTGCCAATCCCTAGGTACCTTACCCTCTTCCATACATTTATTAAATAATTGCACTAACCACTCCAAAACTATATCCCCACCTGCTTTTAACATTTCTATCTTTATCCCATCAATCCCGGCTGCCTTACCCTCTTTCATTTTACCTACTGCCTCACGAACTTCCCCCACACTCACAACTGGCTCTTCCTCACTCCTACAAGATGTTATTCCTCCTTGCCCTATACACGAAATCACAGCTTCCCTATCTTCATCAACATTTAACAATTCCTCAAAATATTCCCTCCATCTTCCCAATACCTCTAACTCTACATTTAATAACTCTCCTCTCCTATTTTTAACTGACAAATCCATTTGTTCTCTAGGCTTTCTTAACTTGTTAATCTCACTCCAAAACTTTTTCTTATTTTCAACAAAATTTGTTGATAACATCTCACCCACTCTCTCATTTGCTCTCTTTTTACATTGCTTCACCACTCTCTTAACCTCTCTCTTTTTCTCCATATACTCTTCCCTCCTTGCATCACTTCTACTTTGTAAAAACTTCTCATATGTTAACTTTTTCTCCCTTACTACTCTCTTTACATCATCATTCCACCAATCGCTCCTCTTCCCTCCCGCACCCACTTTCCTGTAACCACAAACTTCTGCTGAACACTCTAACACTACATTTTTAAACCTACCCCATACCTCTTCGACCCCATTGCCTATGCTCTCATTAGCCCATCTATCCTCCAATAGCTGTTTATATCTTACCCTAACTGCCTCCTCTTTTAGTTTATAAACCTTCACCTCTCTCTTCCCTGATGCTTCTATTCTCCTTGTATCCCATGTACCTTTTACTCTCAGTGTAGCTACAACTAGAAAGTGATCTGATATATCTGTGGCCCCTCTATAAACATGTACATCCTGAAGTCTACTCAACAGTCTTTTATCTACCAATACATAATCCAACAAACTACTGTCATTTCGCCCTACATCATATCCTGTATACTTATTTATCCTCTTTTTCTTAAAATATGTATTACCTATAACTAAACCCCTTTCTATACAAAGTTCAATCAAAGGGCTCCCATTATCATTTACACCTGGCACCCCAAACTTACCTACCACACCCTCTCTAAAAGTTTCTCCTACTTTAGGATTCAGGTCCCCTACCACAATTACTCTCTCACTTGGTTCAAAGGCTCCTATACATTCACTTAACATCTCCCAAAATCTCTCTCTCTCCTCTGCATTCCTCTCTTCTCCAGGTGCATACACGCTTATTATGACCCACTTCTCGCATCCAACCTTTACTTTAATCCACATAATTCTTGAATTTACACATTCATATTCTCTTTTCTCCTTCCATAACTGATCATTTAACATTACTGCTACCCCTTCCTTTGCTCTAACTCTCTCAGATACTCCAGATTTAATCCCATTTATTTCCCCCCATTGAAACTCTCCTACCCCCTTCAGCTTTGTTTCGCTTAGAGCCAGGACATCCAACTTCTTTTCATTCATAACATCAGCAATCATCTGTTTCTTGTCATCCGCACTACATCCACGCACATTTAAGCATCCCAGTTTTATAAAGTTTTTCTTCTTCTCTTTTTTAGTAAGTGTCTACAGGAGAAGGGGTTACTAGCCCATTGCTCCCGGCATTTTAGTCGCCTCATACGACATGCATGGCTTACGGAGGAAAGATTCTTTTCCACTTCCCCATGGACAACAGAAGAAATAAAGAAGAACAAGAACTATTTAGAAAAAGGAGAAAAACCTAGATGTATGTATATATATATGCATGTGCGTGTCTGTGAAGTGTGACCAAAGTGTTAGTAGGAGTAGCAAGATATCCCTGTTATCTAGCGTGTTTATGAGACAGAAAAAGAAACCAGCAATCCTACCGTCATGCAAAACAGTTACAGGATTCTGTTTCACAGTCATCTGGCAGGACGGTAGTACTTCCCTGGGTGGTTGCTGTCTACCAACCTACTATATATATACACACATATATATATATATATATATATATATATATATATATATATATATATATATATATATATATATTTATATATATATATATATATATATATATATATATATATATATATATATATATATATATATATATATATATATATATATATATATACATGCATATACATATATACATACATCTAGGTTTTTCTCCTTTTTCTACATAGCTCTTGTTCTTCTTTATTTCTTCTGTTGTCCATGGGGAAGTGGAAAAGAATCTTTCCTCCGTAAGCCATGCATGTCGTATGAGGCGACTAAAATGCCGGGAGCAATGGGCTAGTTACCCCTTCTCCTGTAGACATTTACTAAAAAAGAGAAGAAGAAAAACTTTATAAAACTGGGATGCTTGAATGTGCGTGGATGTAGTGCGGATGACAAGAAACAGATGATTGCTGATGTTATGAATGAAAAGAAGTTGGATGTCCTGGCTCTAAGCAAAACAAAGCTGAAGGGGGTAGGGGAGTTTCGGTGGGGGGAAATAATTGGGATTAAATCTGGAGTATCTGAGAGAGTTAGAGCAAAGGAAGGGGTAGCAGTAATGTTGAATGATCAGTTATGGAAGGAGAAAAGAGAATATGAATGTGTAAATTCAAGAATTATGTGGATTAAAGTAAAGGTTGGATGCGAGAAGTGGGTCATAATAAGCGTGTATGCACCTGGAGAAGAGAGGAATGCAGAGGAGAGAGAGAGATTTTGGGAGATGTTAAGTGAATGTATAGGAGCCTTTGAACCAAGTGAGAGAGTAATTGTGGTAGGGGACCTGAATCCTAAAGTAGGAGAAACTTTTAGAGAGGGTGTGGTAGGTAAGTTTGGGGTGCCAGGTGTAAATGATAATGGGAGCCCTTTGATTGAACTTTGTATAGAAAGGGGTTTAGTTATAGGTAATACATATTTTAAGAAAAAGAGGATAAATAAGTATACAAGATATGATGTAGGGCGAAATGACAGTAGTTTGTTGGATTATGTATTGGTAGATAAAAGACTGTTGAGTAGACTTCAGGATGTACATGTTTATAGAGGGGCCACAGATATGTCAGATCACTTTCTAGTTGTAGCTACACTGATAGTAAAAGGTACATAGGATACAAGGAGAATAGAAGCATAAGGGAAGAGAGAGAGGTGAAGGTTTATAAACTAAAAGAGGAGGCAGTTAGGGTAAGATATAAACAGCTATTGGAGGATAGATGGGCTAATGAGAGCATAGGAAATGGGGTCGAAGAGGTATGGGGTAGGTTTAAAAATGTAGTGTTAGAGTATTCAGCAGAAGTTTGTGGTTACAGGAAAGTGGGTGCGGGAGAGAAGAGGAGCGATTGGTGGAATGATGATGTGAAGACAGTAGTAAGGGAGAAAAAGTTAGCATATGAGAAGTTTTTACAAAGTAGAAGTGATGCAAGGAGGGAAGAGTATATGGAGAAAAAGAGAGAGGTTAAGAGAGTGGTGAAGCAATGTAAAAAGAGAGCAAATGAGAGAGTGGGTGAGATGTTATCAACAAATTTTTTTGAAAATAAGAAAAAGTTTTGGAGTGAGATTAACAAGTTAAGAAAGCCTAGAGAACAAATGGATTTGTCAGTTAAAAATAGGAGAGGAGAGTTATTAAATTGAGAGTTAGAGGTATTGGGAAGATGGAGGGAATATTTTGAGGAATTGTTAAATGTTGATGAAGATAGGGAAGCTGTGATTTCGTGTATAGGGCAAGGAGGAACAACATCTTGTAGGAGTGAGGAAGAGCCAGTTATGAGTGTGGGGGAAGTTCGTGAGGCAGTAGGTAAAATGAAAGAGGGTAAGGCAGCCGGGATTGATGGGATAAAGATAGAAATGTTAAAAGCAGGTGGGGATATAGTTTTGGAGTGGTTGGTGCAATTATTTAATAAATGTATGGAAGAGGGTAAGGTACCTAGGGATTGGCAGAGAGCATACATAGTTCCTTTGTATAAAGGCAAAGGGGACAAAAGAGAGTGCAAAAATTATAGGGGGATAAGTCTGTTGAGTATACCTGGCAAAGTGTATGGTAGAGTTATTATTGAAAGAATTAAGAGTAAGACGGAGAATAGGATAGCAGATGAACAAGGAGGGTTTAGGAAAGGTAGGGGATGTGTGGACCAGGTGTTTACAGTGAAACATATAAGTGAACAGTATTTAGATAAGGCTAAAGAGGTCTATGTGGCATTTATGGATTTGGAAAAGGCGTATGACAGGGTGGATAGGGGGGCAATGTGGCAGATGTTGCAGGTGTATGGTGTAGGAGGTAGGTTACTGAAAGCAGTGAAGAGTTTTTACGAGGATAGTGAGGCTCAAGTTAGAGTATGTAAGAAAGAGGGAAATTATTTCCCAGTAAAAGTAGGCTTTAGACAAGGATGTGTGATGTCACCGTGGTTGTTTAATATATTTATAGATGGGGTTGTAAGAGAAGTAAATGCGAGGGTCCTGGCAAGAGGCGTGGAGTTAAAAGATAAAGAATCACACATAAAGTGCGAGTTGTCACAGTTGCTTTTTGCTGATGACGCTGTGCTCTTGGGAGATTCTGAAGAGAAGTTGCAGAGATTGGTGGATGAATTTGGTAAGGTGTGCAAAAGAAGAAAATTGAAAGTGAATACAGGAAAGAGTAAGGTTATGAGGATAACAAAAAGATTAGGTGATGAAAGATTGGATATCAGATTGGAGGGAGAGAGTATGGAGGAGGTGAATGTATTCAGATATTTGGGAGTGGACGTGTCAGCGGATGGGTCTATGAAAGATGAGGTGAATCATAGAATTGATGAGGGGAAAAGGGTGAGTGGTGCACTTAGGAGTCTGTGGAGACAAAGAACTTTGTCCTTGGAAGCAAAGAGGGGAATGTATGAGAGTATAGTTTTACCAACGCTCTTATATGGGTGTGAAGCATGGGTGAAGAATGTTGCAGCGAGGAGAAGGCTGGAGGCAGTGGAGATGTCATGTCTGAGAGCAATGTGTGGTGTGAATATAATGCAGAGAATTCGTAGTTTGGAAGTTAGGAGGAGGTGCGGGATTACCAAAACTGTTGTCCAGAGGGCTGAGGAAGGGTTGTTGAGGTGGTTCGGACATGTGGAGAGAATGGAGCGAAACAGAATAACTTCAAGAGTATATCAGTCTGTAGTGGAAGGAAGGCGGGTTAGGGGTCGGCCTAGGAAAGGTTGGAGGGAGGGGGTAAAGGAGGTTTTGTGTGCGAGGGGCTTGGACTTCCAGCAGGCATGCGTGAGCGTGTTTGATAGGAGTGAATGAAGAAAAATGGTTTCTAATACTTGACGTGCTGTTGGAGTGTGAGCAAAGTAACATTTATGAAGGGGTTCAGGGAAACCGGCAGGCCGGACTTGAGTCCCGGAGATGGGAAGTACAGTGCCTGCACTCTGAAGGAGGGGTGTTAATGTTGCAGTTTAAATACTGTAGTGTAAAGCAACCTTCTGGAAAGACAGTGATGGAGTGAATGATGGTGAAAGTTTTTGTTTTTCGGGCCACCCTGCCTTGGTGGGAATCGGCCAGTGTGATAATAATATATATATATATATATATATATATATATATATATATATATATATATATATATATATATATATATATATATATATATATATATATATATATATATATATATATATATATATATATATATATATATATCGTAAAAGATACCATAGAGTCAATAAAAAATGGTGCAGACCAGTGATAACGGTGGCGACCACAGTGTTGGAGTGGACGTGTTAGTTGAGAAAGCTTCCATCACCATCGTTGCCTCAGACAATGTTGAGAGAAGGAAGATTTCCTTAAGTTGTAAGGATGGGTACATACCTTCCTGTTTTAGAGATTAATCTACTAGATGTGAGTGGAAATAAATACCGACACAGTGGAAATATAAACACATATGCAGTATAATGTGATCCTTTATTGACAACGTTTCACCCACACAGTGGGCTTTTTCAAGTCACACACAGATCTACCTGGGGTGGAAGGTAAGGGAGTATTTATAGTCATGTTCAGAATGTTGAGGTCAGGTGGAGATGCTGCATCTGATGATCTACCTGGTGGAGTTAAAGAGTCTTGGGTAGCTTGGCAGGGGTATTGGACAAGTTGTGAGTATACCTTCTGCAGTGTTCTATGTTCTTATGTGGGATAGCGACGAAGAAGTTTCTTGGCGAGTGGTTCTGCTATATTATAGAAGCCGTTGTTCTGGTTGAAATTGTTGGTTATAGAGATAAGCGATGATTCCAGGATTCTTCGGTATTGAGTGTTGTCTTGAGTTTCTGTAGTTAATGAAATGGTTGTGTGAATTACGATGTTGTACACAGGCATTCCTTGTATCGTCAGTCCTGGTTGCATATTGGTGTTCTGAAATACGTGTTTGGAGGTCTCTTGATGTTTCGCCCACATATAATTTGTTGCAGTCATTACAAAGGATTATGTATACCCCTGCAGAGGATGGAGGCTTGTCTTGTCTACTACTGGTGATGTCCTTGATGGTCGTGGTTGTGGAGGTAGATACCTGGAATGATGTATTGGAAAAGATGCTGGAAACATGTTTGGCAATTGAGTTGGTGGGGAGGACTATGTATCTCTTCTCGGCAGTGTCTTCTCTGGGTGTGATAACATTCTGAACATGACTATAAATACTCCCGTACCTTCCACCCCAGGTAGATCAGTGTGTGACTTGAAAAAGCCCACTGTGTGGGTGAAACGTTGTCAATAAAGGATCACATTATACTGCATATGTGTTTATATTTCTAGATGTGAGTGACAACAACATCGTTTCCTTAAAGATATACGTGCAGTTGATACTCCTTAAACCGAAGAACTGAAACGTGTGGAGTAGGTAGCCTCACCGTAGCACTCTGAGTGAAGATATGTTTATAAGTAGTGTCATATGCGTTCCCCAGGTCATCAACACTGACCTGACAGCGTCCCCCAGGTCATCAACACTGACCTGACAGCATTCCCCAGGTCATCAACATTGACCTGACAGCGTTCCCCAGGTCATTAACACTGACCTGTCAGCGTTCCTAGGTCATCAACACTGACCTGACAGCGTTCCCCAGGTCATCAACACTGACCTGAAAGCGTCCCCCAGGTCATCAACACTGACCTGACATCCTTCCCCAGGTCATCAACACTGACCTGACAGCGTTCCCCAGGTCATCAACACTGACCTGACAGCGTTCCCCAGGTCATCAACACTGACCTGACAGCGTTCCCCATGTCATCAACACTGACCTGACAGCGTTCCCCAGGTCATCAACAATGACCTGACAGCGTTCCCCAGGTCATCAACACTGACCTGACAGCGTTCCCCAGGTCATCAACACTGACCTGACAGCGTTCCCCAGGTCATCAACACTGACCTGACAGCGTTCCCCAGGTCATCAACACTGACCTGACAGCGTTCCCCAGGTCGTCAACACTGACCTGACAGCGTTCCCCAGGTCATCAACACTGATCTGACAGCGTTCCCCAGGTCATCAACACTGACCTGACAGTGTTCCCCAGGTTATCAACACTGACCTGACAGCGTTCCCAGGTCATCAACACTGACCTGACAGCGTTCCCCCAGGTCATCAACACTGACCTGACAGCGTTCCCCCAGGTCATCAACATTGACCTGACAGCGTTCCCCAGGACATCAACACTGACCTGACAGCGTTCCCCAGGTCATCAACACTGACCTAACAGCGTTCCCCAGGTCATCAACGCTGACCTGACAGCGTTCCCCCAGGTCATCAACACTGACCTGACAGCGTTCCCCAGGTCATCAACACTGACCTGACAGCGTTCCCCAGGTCGTCAACACTGACCTGACAGCGTTCCCCAGGTCATCAACACTGATCTGACAGCGTTCCCCAGGTCATCAACACTGACCTGACAGCGTTCCCCAGGTTATCAACACTGACCTGACAGCGTTCCCAGGTCATCAACACTGACCTGACAGCGTTCCCCCAGGTCATCAACACTGACCTGACAGCGTTCCCCCAGGTCATCAACATTGACCTGACAGCGTTCCCCAGGTCATCAACACTGACCTGACAGCGTTCCCCAGGTCATCAACACTGACCTAACAGCGTTCCCCAGGTCATCAACGCTGACCTGACAGCGTTCCCCCAGGTCATCAACACTGACCTGACAGCGTTCCCCAAGTCATTAACACTGACCTGACAGCGTTCCCCAGGTCATCAACGCTGACCTGACAGCGTTCCCCCAAGTCATCAACGCTGACCTGACAGCGTTCCCCAGGTCATCAACACTGGCCTGACAGCGTTCCCCAGGTCCTCAACACTCATCTGACAGTGTTCCCCAGGTCATCAACACTGACCTGACAGCGTTCCCAGGTCATAAACACTGACCTAACAGAGTTCACCAGGTCATCAACACTGACCTGACAGCGTTCCCCCAGGTGATCAACACTGACCTGACAGCGTTCCCCAGGTCATCAACTCTGACCTGACAGCGTTCCCCAGGTCCTCAACACTGACCTGACAGCGTTCCCCAGGTCATCAACACTGACCTGACAGTGTTCCCCAGGTCATCAACACTGACCTGACAGCGTTCAGCAGGTCATCAACACTGACCTGACAGCGTTCCCCAAGGTCATCAACACTGACCTGACAGCGTTCCCCAGGTCTCCAACACTGACCTGACAGCGATCCCCCAGGTCATCATCACTGACCTGACAGCGTTCCCAGGTCATCAACACTGACCTGACAGCGTTCCCCTGGCCATCAACACTGACCTGACAGCGTTCCCCCTGGTCATCAACACTGACCTGACAGCATTCCCCAGGTCATTAACACTGACCTGTCAGCGTTCCTAGGTCATCAACACTGACCTGACAGCTTTCCACAGGTCATCAACACTGACCTGACAGCGTTCCCCAGGTCATCAACACTGACCTGAGAGCGTTCCCCCAGGCCATCAACACTGGCCTGACAGCGTTCCCCATGCCATCAACATTGACCTGACAGCGTTCCCCAGGTCATCAACACTGACCTGACAGCGTTCACCAGGTCATCAACACTCACCTGACAGCGTTCCCCAGGTCATCAACACTGACCAGCCAGCGTTCCCCAGGTCATCAACACTGACCTGACAGCGTTCCCCATGTCATCAACACCGACTTTACAGCGGTCCCCCAGGTCATCAACACTGACCTGACAGTGTTCCCCTAGGTCATCAACACTGACTTGACAGCGTTCCCCAGGCCATTAACACTGACCTGACAGCGTTCCCCCAAGTCATCAACACTGACATGACAGCGTTCCCCAGGTCATCAACACTGGCCTGACAGCGTTTCCCAGGTCATCAACACTGACCTTACAGCCTTCCCCCAGGTCATCAACACTGACCTGACAGCGTTACCCAGGTCATCAATACTGACCTGACTGCGTTCCCCCATGTCATCAACGCTGACCTGACAGCATTCCCCAGGTCATCAACAATGACCTGACCGCGTTCCCTCAGGTCATCAAAACTGACCTGACAGCGTTCCCCAGGTCATCAACACTGACCTGACAGCGTTCCCCCAGGTCTTCAACACTGACCTGACAGCGTTCCCTCAGGTCATCAACACTGACCTGACAGCGTTCCCCAGGTCATCAACACTGACCTTACAGCATTCCCCCAGGTCATCAACACTGACATGACAGCGTTCCCCAGGTCATCAACACTGAGCTGACAGCGTTCCCCCAGGACATCAACACTGACCTGACAGCGTTCCCCAGGCCATCAACACTGACCTGACAACGTTCCCCAGGTCATCAACACTGACCTGACTGCGTTCCCCAGGTCATTAACACTGACCTGACAGCGTTCCCCAGGTCATCAACACTGACCTGACAGCGTTCCCCAGGTCATCAACACTGATCTGAGAGCGTTCCCGCAGGTCACCAACACTGACCTGACAGCGTTCCCCAGGTCATCAACACAGTTCTAACAGCGTTCCCCCAGGTCATCAAATCTGACCTGACAGCGTTCCCCAGGTCTACAACACTGACCTGATAGCGTTCCCCCAGGTCATCAACACTGACCTGACAGCGTTCCCCAGGTCATCAACACTGACCTGACAGCGTTCCTCATGTCATCAACACTGACCTGACAGCGTTCCCCAGGTCATCAACAATGACCTGACAGCGTTCCCCCAATTTATCAACACTGACCTGACAGCGTCACCCCAGGTCATCAACACTGACCTGACAGCGTTCTGTCATGTTATCAACTCTGACCTGACAGCGTTCTCCAGGTCATCAACAATGACCTGACAGCGTTCCCCAGGTCATCAACACTGACCTGACAGCGCTACCCCAGGCCATCAACACTGACCTGACAGCATTCCCCAGGTCATCAACACTGACCTTACAGCGTTCCCCAGGTCATCAACAATGACCTGACTGCGTTCCCCAGGTCATCAACACTGACCTGACAGCGTTACCCCAGGCCATCAACACTGACCTGACAGCGTTCCCCAGGTCATCAACACTGACCTGACAGCGTTCCCCCAGGTCATCAACACTGACCTGGCAGCGTTCCTCAGGTTATCAACATTGACCTGACAGCGTTCCTCCAGGTCATCAACACTGACCTGACAGCGTTCCCCAGGTCATCAACGCTGACCTGACAGCGTTCCACAGGTCATCAACGCTGACCTGACAGCGTTCCCCAGGTCATCAACGCTGACCTGACAGCGTTCCCCAGGTCATCAACACTGACCTGACAGCGTTCCCCCGGTCATCAACACTGACCTGATAGCGTTCCCCAGGTCATCAACACTGACCTGACAGCGTTTCCCCAGGTCATCAACACGGACCTGGCAGCGTTCCTCAGGTCATCAACACTGACCGACAGCGTTCCTCAGGTCATCAACACTGACCTGACAGCATTCCCCCAGGTCATCAACACTGACCTGGCAGCGTTCCTCAGGTTATCAACACTGACCTGACAGCGTTCCTCCAGGTCATCAACACTGACCTGACAGCGTTCCCCAGGTTATCTACACTGACCTGACAGCGTTCCCCAGGTCATCAACGCTGACCTGACAGCGTTCCCCAGGTCATCAACACTGACCTGACAGCGTTCCCCAGGTTATCAACACTGACCTGACAGCGTTCCCCCTGGTCATCAACACTGACCTGACAGCGTTCCCAAGGTCATCAACGCTGTCCTGACAGCGTTCCCCCAGGTCATCAACACTGACCTGACAGCGTTTCCCAGGTCATCAACACTGACCTGACAGCTACAAACCTGAAATCATCACCAGTATCATGACAACAGAAAGCAACATGAGAAGAAAAACAACATGATGAGAAAACAACATGAGAAGAAAACAACATGATGAGAAAACAACATGAGAAGAAAACAACATGATGAGGAGAAAACAACATGATGGTAGACAAGTACTTGAGGCTCTAGATACTACAGGAGTCTCCCGTTAAGAGTACAAGAGATCAACACAGAGAACTGGTGAAGACAGAGCATGTAATTAAGAGACTCACGACCCGACGTGAGAAGGAAGTAACCCGTGAAACTAAACTAAACGAAAATAGAAAGCGCAAAGATTTACGAAATCTAAGTAAATAGTCGGATACAGACCTTAGCATTAAAAGAAGTGAAACTGGCAGCAAGAAATTCATAAGCGGACTCGTCCACATTGACGTAACGCGCATGAGTGAAAAAATAGTGAAATTCCAAGCGCCTTCGTGACTTCTCATATTATCAAGGAACTATAAAAATAAAAGGTTAACAGGAAGGCATATAAGGACGAGACTACACCTCGCTGCCACCCACAACACCTGATTTTTTATAATGATGTTGGTAGGTAGTTAGTGATCAGTGAAACTCAACTTACATTCTACCCAAAAATTTGTGTAATGTATCTTAAATTCTTCCCAAATTTATTAATTATAAATTAATCCAATTTATATAAACCAAAAGCAATAATCATGTTATTTTCTAAACTACTTTTTATGAAACATGATTCTATCATGTAGATGAATGGTTCAGAGAACCAACAAATTGATAAATTAGAAACATGTGCAACACTTGGGTATTTATAATGAGGAAACGTTTAGCCACACAGTGGCTTCATCAGTCCATACAAAGAAGAACGGTGAAGAACAGGAGGATCCTTGAGGTAATCAGTCCCTCAGCCTTGAAAAGAATCATTTCCAGATTGATAGACTGATTACATCGACTCAAGGCTAAGGGACGGATTACTTCAAGAGTCCTCCTGTTCTTCACCATTCTCCTTTGTATGGACTGATGAATCCACTGTGTGGCTAAACGTTTCCTCATTATAAATACCCAAGTGTTGCACATGTGTCTAATTTATCACTGATTCTATTATATTCCTGTCGACTATGACTTTCTTGATACAGCCTTCTCAGACTTTTGAAAATAAATGGATGGTTAAAATCTCTCAAATGAATATACAGAGCATTAAAACTTTGTCCACTTCTAATGCTATATTTATGTTATTTTAACCCAAGTTCAAGATTTTTACCAGTTTGACCGTAATAAACTTTATCGCATATTTGACAAGGAATCTTGTAGACACATCCGTCAGCATCTTTGGGGGATTTTTTATCAAATGCTTTTTAACCGTATCAAGATTTTATAATACAACTTTGATATTAAAATTCTTAAGTAGAGAAGACATATCAAGATATATATATATATATATATATATATATATATATATATATATATATATATATATATATATATATATATATATATATATATATATATATATATATATATATATATATATATATATATATATATATAAATACCTATCAATATATATATATTTTTTTTTATTTATTATCACACCGGCCGATTCCCACCAAGGCAGGGTGGCCCGAAAAAGAAAAACTTTCACCATCATTCACTCCATCACTGTCTTGCCAGAAGGGTGCTTTACACTACAGTTTTTAAACTGCAACATTAACACCCCTCCTTCAGAGTGCAGGCACTGTACTTCCCATCTCCAGGACTCAAGTCCGGCCTGCCGGTTTCCCTGAATCCCTTCATAAATGTTACTTTGCTCACACTCCAACAGCACGTCAAGTATTAAAAACCATTTGTCTCCATTCACTCCTATCAAACACGCTCACGCATGCCTGCTGGAAGTCCAAGCCCCTCGCACACAAAACCTCCTTTACCCCCTCCCTCCAACCCTTCCTAGGCCGACCCCTACCCCGCCTTCCTTCCACTACAGACTGATACACTCTTGAAGTCATTCTGTTTCGCTCCATTCTCTCTACATGTCCGAACCACCTCAACAACCCTTCCTCAGCCCTCTGGACAACAGTTTTGGTAATCCCGCACCTCCTCCTAACTTCCAAACTACGAATTCTCTGCATTATATTCACACCACACATTGCCCTCAGACATGACATCTCCACTGCCTCCAGCCTTCTCCTCGCTGCAACATTCATCACCCACGCTTCACACCCATATAAGAGCGTTGGTAAAACTATACTCACATACATTCCCCTCTTTGCCTCCAAGGACAAAGTTCTTTGTCTCCACAGACTCCTAAGTGCACCACTCACTCTTTTTCCCTCATCAATTCTATGATTCACCTCATCTTTCATAGACCCATCTGCTGACACGTCCACTCCCAAATATCTGAATACGTTCACCTCCTCCATACTCTCTCCCTCCAATCTGATATTCAATCTTTCATCACCTAATCTTTTTGTTATCCTCATAACCTTACTCTTTCCTGTATTCACCTTTAATTTTCTTCTTTTGCACACCCTACCAAATTCATCCACCAATCTCTGCAACTTCTCTTCAGAATCTCCCAAGAGCACAGTGTCATCAGCAAAGAGCAGCTGTGACAACTCCCACTTTGTGTGTGATTCTTTATCTTTTAACTCCACGCCTCTTGCCAAGACCCTCGCATTTACTTCTCTTACAACCCCATCTATAAATATATTAAACAACCACGGTGACATCACACATCCTTGTCTAAGGCCTACTTTTACTGGGAAAAAATTTCCCTCTTTCCTACATACTCTAACTTGAGCCTCACTATCCTCGTAAAAACTCTTCACTGCTTTCAGTAACCTACCTCCTACACCATACACTTGCAACATCTGCCACATTGCCCCCCTATCCACCCTGTCATACGCCTTTTCCAAATCCATAAATGCCACAAAGACCTCTTTAGCCTTATCTAAATACTGTTCACTTATATGTTTCACTGTAAACACCTGGTCCACACACCCCCTACCTTTCCTAAAGCCTCCTTGTTCATCTGCTATCCTATTCTCCGTCTTACTCTTAATTCTTTCAATTATAACTCTACCATACACTTTACCAGGTACACTCAACAGACTTATCCCCCTATAATTTTTGCACTCTCTTTTATCCCCTTTGCCTTTATACAAAGGAACTATGCATGCTCTCTGCCAATCCCTAGGTACCTTACCTTCTTCCATACATTTATTAAATAATTGCACCAACCACTCCAAAACTATATCCCCACCTGCTTTTAACATTTCTATCTTTATCCCATCAATCCCGGCTGCCTTACCCCCTTTCATTTTACCTACTGCCTCACGAACTTCCCCCACACTCACAACTGGCTCTTCCTCACTCCTACAAGATGTTATTCCTCCTTGCCCTATACACGAAATCACAGCTTCCCTATCTTCATCAACATTTAACAATTCCTCAAAATATTCCTTCCATCTTCCCAATACCTCTAACTCTCCATTTAATAACTCTCCTCTCCTATTTTTAACTGACAAATCCATTTGTTCTCTAGGCTTTCTTAACTTGTTAATCTCACTCCAAAACTTTTTCTTATTTTCAACAAAATTTGTTGATAACATCTCACCCACTCTCTCATTTGCTCTCTTTTTACATTGCTTCACCACTCTCTTAACTTCTCTCTTTTTCTCCATATACTCTTCCCTCCTTGCATCACTTCTACTTTGTAAAAACTTCTCATATGCTAACTTTTTCTCCCTTACTACTCTCTTTACATCATCATTCCACCAATCGCTCCTCTTCCCTCCTGCACCCACTTTCCTGTAACCACAAACTTCTGCTGAACACTCTAACACTACATTTTTAAACCTACCCCATACCTCTTCGACCCCATTGCCTATGCTCTCATTAGCCCATCTATCCTCCAATAGCTGTTTATATCTTACCCTAACTGCCTCCTCTTTTAGTTTATAAACCTTCACCTCTCTCTTCCCTGATGCTTCTATTCTCCTTGTATCCCATCTACCTTTTACTCTCAGTGTAGCTACAACTAGAAAGTGATCTGATATATCTGTGGCCCCTCTATAAACATGTACATCCTGAAGTCTACTCAACAGTCTTTTATCTACCAATACATAATCCAACAAACTACTGTCATTTCGCCCTACATCATATCGTGTATACTTATTTATCCTCTTTTTCTTAAAATATGTATTACCTATAACTAAACCCCTTTCTATACAAAGTTCAATCAAAGGGCTCCCATTATCATTTACACCTGGCACCCCAAACTTACCTACCACACCCTCTCTAAAAGTTTCTCCTACTTTAGCATTCAAGTCCCCTACCACAATTACTCTCTCACTTGGTTCAAAGGCTCCTATACATTCACTTAACATCTCCCAAAATCTCTCTCTCTCCTCTGCATTCCTCTCTTCTCCAGGTGCATACACGCTTATTATGACCCACTTCTCGCATCCAACCTTTACTTTAATCCACATAATTCTTGAATTTACACATTCATATTCTCTTTTCTCCTTCCATAACTGATCATTTAACATTACTGCTACCCCTTCCTTTGCTCTAACTCTCTCAGATACTCCAGATTTAATCCCATTTATTTCCCCCCACTGAAACTCTCCTACCCCCTTCAGCTTTGTTTCGCTTAGGGCCAGGACATCCAACTTCTTTTCATTCATAACATCAGCAATCATCTGTTTCTTGTCATCCGCACTACATCCACGCACATTTAAGCAACCCAGTTTTATAAAGTTTTTCTTCTTCTCTTTTTTAGTAATTGTATACAGGAGAAGGGGTTACTAGCCCATTGCTCCCGGCATTTTAGTCGCCTCATACGACACGCATGGCTTACGGAGGAAAGATTCTTTTCCACTTCCCCATGGACAATAGAAGAAATAAAAAAGAACAAGAGCTATTTAGAAAAAGGAGAAAAACCTAGATGTATGTATATATATATATGCATGTGCGTGTCTGTGAAGTGTGACCAAAGTGTAAGTAGGAGTAGCAAGATATCCCTGTTATCTTAGCGTGTTTATGAGACAGAAAAAGAAACCAGCAATCCTACCATCATGCAAAACAGTTACAGGTTTTTGTTTCACAGTCATCTGGCAGGACGGTAGTACTTCCCTGGGTGGTTGCTGTCTACCAACCTACTACCTACTACCATATATATATATATATATATATATATATATATATATATATATATATATATATATATATATATATATATATATATATAAAAATACATATATATATATATATATATATACATATATATATATATATATATATATATATATATATATATATATATATATATATATATATATATATATATATGTATATATATGTATATATATATATATGTATGTATATATACATATCAATATATATATATATATATATATATATATATATATATATATATATATATATATATATATATATATTTATTTATTTATTTATTTATTTATTTATTTCCAATTTGTGCACACATACAGAGGTACAAAAAAATACAGATAAGAGCAGTATGCCAAAGCCACTTATACTATGCATAGCATTACGGGCTGGCTTAAAATTAACTTAAGATTAACTAAGCAATGATTATTATTATTATTATAATCAAAAAGAAGCGCTAAGCCACAAGGACTATACAGCGCTGCTACTAAGCAATGATGAAATCAGTGATAAAACATTAATGTAAACAGATAACTATAAAGCACAAGTGAGTATTACAAAGACAGGTCATATGGTTGCATTCAGTTAGGTAGTGATTCTGTTAGGTAGTGTATTTAAAAAATAATAAGTTAGATTGGGTTTTAGGTTTAACATTTATGTGATATAATTGTGAGAAACATTTAAGATATACAATTTATAATGTTCAGTTATTCAGTATTTATTTGGTTTTGGGTGAGTAAGTAATCTTTGAGAAGAGACTTGAATTTATAAACAGGTTGTGTTTCTTTTATATTTACAGGTAATGAATTCCAGATTTTAGGGCCTTTTATGTGCATTGAGTTTTTGCATAGTGTGAGATGGACACGAGGAACATCAAAGAGTGATCTGTGCCTTGTGTTATGGTCATGTGTTCTGTTGAGGTTGGCAAGGAGATGTTTGAGGGGAGGGTTAATATCAGAGTTAAGTGTTCTATGTATGTAATAGGTGCAGTAATAAGTATGGATGTTTTGTATGGTGAGTAGGTTTAGTGTATTGAATATTGGTGGAGTGTGCTGCCTGTAGTGAGAATTTGTTATCATTCTAACTGCAGCCTTTTGTTGGGTAATTAGTGGTCTGAGATGGTTAATTGTTGTTGAGCCCCATGCACAAATTCCATAGGTGAGATAGGGGTAAATAAGAGAGTGATATAGGGCCAGGAGGGCTGACTGTGGAACATAGTACCGTATCTTCGATAGTATGCCTACAGTCTTGGAAATTTTCTTAGAAATTTGATGTATATGTGTATGAAATTTGAGTCTATTATCAAGGTGGATTCCTAAGAATTTTCCCTCTGTTAGTTTTGTGATAGGTGATCCATTTATCATTATGTTAAGAGGGACATCTGTAGCTCTGTTACCAAACTGAATGAAGTAGGTTTTGTCAATGTTTAGTGTAAGTTTGTTAGTCCTCATCCAGGTAGATATTTTCTGTAATTCGGTATTTACAGTATTGGCTAGCGTGACTGGGCTCGGGTGAGAGAAGACGTATGTAGTGTCATCTGCAAATAGTGTGGGTTTGAGTAATTGCGAAGCATTTGGAAGGTCATTTATGTATAGGAGAAAGAGAAGAGGGCCAAGGACACTTCCCTGTGGGACACCAACTGTAATTGGTTGTGCAGAAGAGTTTGCCCCATTTGCGTACACATATTGGCTTCTGTTGCTGAGGTAAGACTTGAGGTAGTTGAGGGAGTGCCCTCTTATACCATAGTGTGACAATTTTACGTGGAGCAAGTCATGGTCAACTGTATCAAAAGCTTTACGTAAGTCAATGAAGATCCCCAGTGGGACTTCTTTTTTCTCTATTGCAGTGTATATATGTTCTAGCATGTGTATAATAGCATCATTAGTATTTTTATTAGGCCTGAATCCAAATTGGCAGGGGTTGAGTATGTTTTGGGAGATAAGGTAGGAGTAGATTCGTTTATGAATTAATTTTTCGAAGATTTTTGAGAGAGGGTGTAAGTTGGATATTGGCCTATAGTTATTCAACTCTGTTTGGTCTCCTCCTTTGTGGATCGGGGTGACCCTTGCTATTTTGAGTACTGTAGGGAAGGTGGAGGATTCAATGGATTTGTTAAAGAGTGTTGCAATGATTGGTGATAGCACTTGTGACACTTTTTTGTATATAAGGGGTGGTAAGGTATTTAAATCTCCTGCCTTGTTTTTTAGTGCGTTGATAATAAGGGAGACTTCGTATGGGTTAGTCGGAGCTAGGAACAGTGTGTTCGGGTAGTTGCCGGTGAGGTAGTCATTTGGTGGGGTATCTGAGCTTGGGATTTTATTGGCAAGGTTTTGTCCTATAGTGGAGAAGAAATCATTGAGTCTGTTTGCTGTTTCTGTTGGTGGGATTTGGGGTTCATCTGTTTTTGCTAATTTTATTTCGCTATTTCGTGATATCTTTTTTGTTCCCAGAATTTCTGATAGGGTTTTCCAGGTCTTTTTTATATCACCTCGTAAGTTGGATAATCTGTTCTCATAATACAATTTTTTTGCCCTTCTTATCAGGCTGGTTAGGATTGACGAGTAACGTTTTGTTTGGTCTCTGGTTATGTGACCCATTCTGTACTGTTTTTCATATTGGTGTTTTGTATTTATGGATTTGAGAATGCTGGGTGTTAGCCAGGGACTGTTCAGTCTCTTTGCTGTCATCTGTTTAGTTTTTTTGGGGCAGTGCTTGTTATAGAGGTATTGGGTTTTTTTTAGAAAATTATTAATACATTCGTCAATATCTGTATAGGTTTCTAGCTCAGTGTGCCAATCAATGTTTGCTATTGCTGTTGTGAAGTTATTAATGGCTGCCTCATTGTGAAGTCTGAAGGTGACTTTAGTAGTGTCTTGGGGTAGTTTACCAAGAGTTGTTATGAGGAAAGTAGGGTAGTGGTCTGTGGTATTATCTGTAATTATGCCTGATTTTAAAGGGGATATGGTGTTGGTCCAGATGTGGTCAAGTAGGGAAACACTAGTCTCTGTAACTCTTGTAGGTTTTGTTACTGTTGGTAGTAACATACAGTTACTCATTGTGTTTGTGAATTCAGTAACGTGTGGGTCCTGGTCTTGCAGGAGATTTATATTGAAGTCACCTGAGAGTAGTAAGTGATCTTTGTTCATGCGTGCATCAGTTATCATACTTCCTAGATTTTGACTAAATTGGCTAATGTTTGACTGTGGAACTCTGTAGATGTTTATCAGTGTGAGAGGTTTTTGTAGGTACTTTGATTTGAATTTAGCTATTATATATTCCCCATGTTCATCCCTTGTGCAAGTATTAGTGATACATTCTAGTTGGTCTGAGTAGTATATGGCTGTGCCACCCCCTTGTTGGTCTGGCCTACAGTTGTGTATGGCTGTGTAACCAGGAATGGCATAGACATCTGTACTATCAGGCTTTAGCCAGGTTTCAGTTAGTGTAATGATGGACATATTGGCATGTAAGGAATTTAGTAATGCTATGAGGTCATCGTAATGCTTGCTTAAAGATCTGATATTGTAGTTAAATATAGTTATGTTGTTGTTGGCACTGAGAAGTGCCTTTGATTGTTCTGCAGTGTAGTAATTACAGTTACTGTTTGATTCATTTAAGTCATTAAATAAGAGGTTGGTATCAGGATCAATGCTTGTAATCATAAGATTTGTAGTGAATCTATAGTTTGAATTAAGTATAAAACAAAGTAAATAGTCTTAAGCTAAAAAATAGCACCTGGATTATTTAACAAATGTAAAATAATGAGCTAAGGGACTAATACAAATAAAGTGATGATCAAATAGTGGAGCTTGGGAGTATGATAGTAGGTAGTACTATAAAGGTAATTTTTTAAAGTTAGAATTATAGTATAAAATTATAATATAATATATAATATATAATATATAATAATATAATATATAATATATATATATATATATATATATATATATATATATATATATATATATATATATATATATATAAATATATATAGGGAGGTACCACCTCTAGAACTGTTATAGGGACCCTCATCCTAAGAGAAAAGAATAAACTAGTTTCAGCGAAAACTCAAGGTTCTCCCTGAAGCTGTTTGAGAATTTTCTCCTACCACCCCCTATATTTTATGTATATTTTATTTAAAGGCAAAATACATTGACAAAACATCCACAAAAATACGATAGAAAGTAAAACAACATAGGAAACTCAGAGCTACATCTTGAATACTTCGTCCAGCTCCCCGGAGGTGGGCCGCATGCCCAGAATGCTGCAGGCATTTCCTCTCTGGATTGCAACACTGAATCTCTGAAAGAGGAAGCTGGTCGCCCTGTGGTCCTTGGTTTCTATGATGAGCTTTTCACCCAGCTCTATTAGGAACTTTAGAGCACACTTGTCCCATGCTCCAAGGGTCTCCGATCCTATTGGGATGAAGTTATAGCAAGGGGGAAGGTCTTCATATTTGCGGATCTTCTGGGTCTCCCTGTGGCTGGCAGCTCCACCCCCTTCCACTACGGGGTATGGCAAGTAGCTGTCTGCCAATGTGGCGCCACATGTGTAGTCCCAGGCAATCTGCTTTCCATCCTTCCAAGGTAGCATAGTGGCTCCATCAGGACGCTTTTGACTTCCGTCAGACCTCTGCACATGGGGTTCCCGTTGAGCTAGGCAACGGGCTGTGGCGAGGCTTCTCTTTATGATGTCATTGACCTCCTCATACCTGGCATACTTCCCATCTGCTGTGTGACACACGAGACCATGAAGTCCGAATTGATCAGCTGTCACCCTGCCGCAAATACACCTATGTTCGGTGAGGATGGGGGCGGCTAGGCGAAGAGCAACACCAATCCGAATGGCCTGTGGGTCTAGTCGAGTGCCCAAGGAGGAATTGGGAACAGCTAACAGGAAATCTCCTGAGTGTGGTGCCTTCACTGCCAGGAGACGAGCTTTGTCCTTTCCTGAGTCATTGGAGAGCATTGTGTTGGCGATTTTTTCCATGATCGGTTTGTCCCAGTGGGACTGTTTGTGTTCTTTGGGAGGAGCTGGTCTACTGGAGGAGTCTGTAAGGGTGTCCCACCGAATCGCTGCTTCAGTAAACCTGGGGTCTTGAGCTCCTACCACGTCTCTCAAGCGTTCGGGAACAATCTTCTTGACTAATGTACTGGAAGCCAAACACGAAGAGAGAAAAGCAGGTAAAGCAACATGCGTTGCTTTGCGCGCCCCTATACCTCCCAGTCGCACTGGGAGGGTTGCCTGATCCCATTGCTGATCCTCTAGTGACAGGTTCAGTGCCTTCTTAAGGGTTGACCTCAGGTGTGCGTCATATTCGTCGAGTGTTGGGTTGTCAAAAGAGGGTGCACACCTCAGGAAGTGAGTCTTGGAATAGTAAGGCACCTTGTGAGGAGATACAGAGCATCATGGGCATCAAGATTGCTTATTCTCTTCTCCATTCTCATCAGGTCATTCAATTTGTCCTTGAGGACTGTGTCGATGGCCTGGTGACCCAGCGGTGCTCCCAGGAGGGTACTCTTGGACGGAGTGGTAGTAGAGACTTCTGGGAGGATTCTTCGCACAGCATTGATTATTTCCTGGTTCGCTGTGATGATTTCACACTTGGAGGGATTGAGGATGAGTCCCAAGTCTTCTCCCTGTGTTTTCTCCAGTTGTAGGTCCCCTACCAGGAACTCTTCAGTACCTGTCAGAGTGCCATCATCCAGGTACCAGATGTTGAGCTCGCTGCGTAGGCTGGAAGTTATATATATATATATATATATATATATATATATATATATATATATATATATATATATATATATATATATATATATATATATATACATATATATATATGTATATATATGTATATATATGTATAGGTATTAGGTATTAGGTAGATGGCGAGAATATTTTGAGGAACTTTTAAATGTTGAGGAAGAAAGGGAGGCGGTAATTTCATGCACTGGCCAGGGAGGTATACCATCTTTTAGGAGTGAAGAAGAGCAGAATGTAAGTGTGGTGGAGGTACGTGAGGCATTACGTAGAATGAAAGGGGGTAAAGCAGCTGGAACTGATGGGATCATGGCAGAAATGTTAAAAGCAGGGGGGGATATAGTGTTGGAGTGGTTGGTATTTTTGTTTAATAAATGTATGAAAGAGGGGAAGGTACGTAGGGATTGACGGAGAGCATGTTTAGTCCCTTTATATAAAGGGAAAGGGGACAAAAGAGATTGTAAAAATTATAGAGGAATAAGTTTACGGAGTATACCAGGAAAAGTATACGGCAGAGTTATAATTGAAAGAATTAGAGGTAAGACAGAATGTAGAATTGCGGACGAGCAAGGAGGCTTCAGAGTGGGTAGGGGATGTGTAGATCAAGTGTTTACATTGAAGCATATATGTGAACAGTATTTAGATAAAGGTAGGGAAGTTTTTATTGCATTTATGGATTTAGAAAAGGCATATGATAAAGTGGATAGAGGAGCAATGGGGCAGATGTTGCAAGTTTATGGAATAGGTGGTATGTAAAGAGCTTTTATGAGGATAGTGAGCCTCAGGTTAGGGTGTGTAGAAGAGAGGGAGAATACTTCCCGGTAAAAGTAGGTCTTAGACAGGGATGTGTAATGTCACCATGGTTGTTTAATATATTTATAGATGGGGTTGTAAAAGAAGTAAATGCTAGGGTGTTTGGGAGAGGCGTGGGATTAAATTATGGGGAATCAAATTCAAAATGGGAATTGACACAGTTAATTTTTGCTGATGATACTGTGCTTATGGGAGATTCTAAAGAAAAATTGCAAAGGTTAGTGGATGAGTTTGAGAATGTGTGTAAAGGTAGAAAGTTGAAAGTGAACATAGAAAAGAGTAAGGTGATGAGGGTATCAAATGATTTAGATAAAGAAAAATTGGATATCAAATTGGGGAGGAGGAGTATGGAAGAAGTGAATGTTTTCAGATACTTGGGAGTTGACGTGTCGGCGGATGGATTTATGAAGGATAAGGTTAATCATAGAATTGATGAGGGAAAAAAGGTGAGTGGTGCGTTGAGGTATATGTGGAGTCAAAAAACGTTATCTATGGAGGCAAAGAAGGGAATGTATGAAAGTATAGTAGTACTAACACTCTTATATGGATGTGAAGCTTGGGTGGTAAATGCAGCAGCGAGGAGACGGTTGGAGGCAGTGGAGATGTCCTGTCTAAGGGCAATGTGTGTGTAAATATTATGCAGAAAATTCGGAGTGTGGAAATTATGAGAAGGTGTGGAGTTAATAAAAGTATTAGTCAGAGGGCAGAAGAGGGGTTGTTGAGGTGGTTTGGTCATTTAGAGAGAATGGATCAAAGTAGAATGACATGGAAAGCATATAAATCTATAGGGGAAGGAAAGAGGGGTAGGGGTCGTCCTCGAAAGGGTTGGAAAGAGGGGGTAAAGGGGGTTTTGTGGGCGAGGGGCTTGGACTTCCAGCAAGCGTGCATGAGCGTGTTAGATAGGAGTGAATGGAGACGAATGATACTTGGGGCCTGACGATCTGTTGGAGTGTGAGCAGGGTAATATTTAGTGAAGGGATTCAGGGAAACCGGTTATTTTCATATAGTCGGACTTGAGTCCTGGAAATGGGAAGTACAATGCCTGCACTTTAAAGGAGGGGTTTGGGATATTTGCAGTTTGGAGGGATATGTTGTGTATCTTTATACGTATATGCTTCTAAAC